>NW_025932489.1:19290-68214 GCF_000764305.2 Hyalella azteca
TATCCCTCATCATATCCACTATCTTATCCCTCATCATATCCACTATCTTATCCCTCATCATATCCACTATCTTATCCTTCATCACATCCACTATCTTATCCCTCATCATATCCACTATCTTATCCCTCATCATATCCACTATCATCACATACCATAGCAATAACACCATTAAAATGATAGACCAAGGGATGCTAGGTTTACAATGATATTAAAAGGATACGTACAAATGATAGGATAAGAGATGATATGATGATAGATAAGAGGAGTGATGGTGTGAAGGTAGCAGGTGTGATGCAGCTGTGACTCACGTGTACACCTGTGACGGTTGCGTGCACTTGTGCTACGTGTACACGTGTGTGTGTGTGTACACGTGTGTGTACACGTGTGTGTGTTGCGTATACACATTTGTGTGGCGTGTACAAATACACAATATAAGCAACCGAGAAGTTCATTAATAATTAAAGATTTTCTTCAATTATTTTACTGCGGATTATACAGCGCGATGGCTGAGATGTCAAGATCCCCAAGATAGGAACAGCGAGTTGCGGGTTTGAACCCCAGCTAGCAGAGAAAATTATGTTATGCCTATCGGCTTCTGGCCAGACTTTGTGATATCTTCTGACACCCAAGTTTTATGCATTAATATTTAATACCTAACATAATATGTTAGTTTAATTAATATTTAGATGATATTTATAATTTATAAACGGAAATATATGCTTAGAAATTAACTTATTACTTCAATATCTACTTTTCACCCCCATAGAAATCGCTACCCCGGCCATTACTCATTAACATTTACTCCACCATGAGCATAAAATATCATGCTTTAATATAATACAAAATATTACATATAATATATTACCACGGGCTGGGCTGTACATGGTGCAGGCGTTCCGTACATGTGTGTGTTTTTAACACGTTCATACAAATACCATGCACATGACCTGATGTAAGACAAATAATACTAGTGTGGATAATTCAATAAAATGATTATTAAATTCTCACCTGAAGAGAAGTTGCGTCGCCCTGTCCTCCAGTGCCAACATTTTATACACATTTGTGTGGCGTATACAAATATACAATTTAAACAACCGAGAAGTTCATTAATAATTAAATATTTCTTCAATTATTTTACCCCGAATTATATAACGCGATGGTTAAAATCCCCAAGATAGGATTAGCGAGTTGTGGGTTCGAAACTCAGCTAGCTGTGAAAATTCTCCAATGCTTATCTGCTTCTGGCCAGGCATGATGAAATATTTCGACACCCAAGTATTATGTATTAATATACAATAACTAACAAAATAAATTAATCTAATTATTGTTTATATAATATTTATGATTTATAAATAGAAGTACCGGTATATGCTTAGAAATAAACATATTAGTTCTATATCTACTTTTCACGCCCTAGAAATCGCTACCCCATTACTCACTCGCGTCCACTCCACCATTAGCATAGAATATCAGGCTATAATATAATATACATATACTACATAAATATGATATGAACACTACATATACTAATATAAATATGATAAAGAATATAATATATAATGTGATACGAAATATTACATATAATATAATTACTACAGGCTGGACTGTACACGGTGCAGGCGTTCCGTATACATGTGTGTGTCGTTAACACGTTCATACAAATAGCATTTACATTACCTGGTCCAAGACAAATAATACTAGTGCGAATAATTCAATAAATTTATAATTAAATTCTCACCTGAAGAGGAGTTGCGTCGCCCTGTCCTCCAGTGCCAACATTTTTTTCTTGGGACGGTGTGGACGGGAGATGCCGGCCCCGTCGTCCGCCTCCTCGTCCAGCCGAGAACAGTCCATTAACGACCCCGCGATCTTGTTCCTATCAAACTTAGGTGTCAACTCCAGTAAATTGGAACTTGAAGCCGATAACAGGTTCCTTTGCTGGTGTTTTTTGGTGGGGAGCGGTTTTCCTGATAGTAGGTTTTCGGTTGGGGATCTACGAGAAGTTGGGAGCTCCGTTTCCCGAAACTCTTTTGTTCCTGGTAGACCATCAGGCACGTTGTCGAGGTTGGTCATGTCGAAGGAGTTCTCGATGAAGCCGTACGTTGAGATTGACTTGGAAAGTCTGCCATTCATGGAAGTAATGTTTGCCACGTCAGTAGGGGAAGAGTGTGTTGCTTTTTCATCTGATGCACAACCTGATTTATCTTTTCCATCGGGAGCTTTTGGTTGAGGTTTCATGAAATCGGGAAGAGAGGGAGTAGAGGCGGCACTGGCACCAGTGTTACCCCCTTCAGGCGAGGAGGTCATCAGAAATTGAATTTTTTTATTGGAAGTTGCATGTTCAGGCGACTGGTCAATTACAGTGGCTGAAAATGGATTAATTTGACAGGCAGTGAATGGGTTTATATGGCTTGCAGTAAATGGATTCATTTGACTAGAAGTGAATGGGTTAGTTTGACTAGTGTTTGAGGAATGAATTAGACTAGCAGACGACGATTTAAGTAGGTTAGTGGACGGTACAGCACAGAAATTATCGTCGAAAGATTCAAAGTTGCTCGAAGAAGAAGCATCAAAAGGCTGAAGATAATCGGCAGTAAAAGGGTCACATGAGAAATCACTAAGTCCACCGCTACATCTTGAAGTTTCGAAGCTCAGATGGTCTGAGGAAGCACTAGGCATTTCAGATTCATTATTTTTACTCTTCGATACACTCTGTTTGGTGATATGGCTGCTGGCATGGCTGGAAGACGTGCTGTCGTTGGCAGGGAACTCGTCGTTTCGGACGTTTTCAAGGCACGAGTAGAAATTGGCGTCGAAATCGAACTCGTCTTCAAGTTTGGCATCGCGCAGCTCGGTGGATCTGGCGTTAGGTGGCGGTGGTGTCTTCGTGGGGGAAATAGAGGCAAACGCAGCTTTCATTTTAGATGAGAAGCCATTGGATTTCACTTTAGTCTTTTTGGCCTTTTCGGACTCGCTTTCCAAATGATCGGTTTGCATTGGAGGGGTAAAACCATTCCTTTGGCCGCCATCTTCTGTTGAATCATCTCCATTTTTAATCGTCAAACGACTGCCATGTTGAGCGTCAGTGTGAACGTCAACGCTTTTATCTTTGTCTTTATCTTTGCTGCTTCTACCGAAAACTGCTTTAAAATTTTGGAACTTGGGCGACTTCAAGTTCGGGTTTCTAACCTGTTCAACATTTTTCTTCAATTGATTCAACCCATCCGACAACCTATTTCTGTTGGTAACATTAGGTTGCCGCTTCTGTTTACTTGTCCCTAGACTGGCTTTCTTTTCGAATTTGACGCCAAAATGGCCACCTTTCTTCACATAGAACTTGTCGTCGTCGAAGTCTTGTGAATTGTCTGAATCTTCAGGCAGCGACGACATGGATAAAGACCTCGGAGTTTCTGTCATGAATTTGTCACATTTTTCTCCATTTTCGCTGCCGAAACTCAATTGGGAGGCGCTGGAGTCAGCATGATCCCGTCCATCGGTGTTGTCAATTGCGCCCGCGGTGTTGTCATCTGTTTTGTGGCAACCGCGAGACTCGGGTTCAATCAAAAAATTATTGTTGAACGGGTTTTCGACCTCGTGATGAGGAAGGCTTCGGTCATCATTGCTTTTGGAGGAACCTTTTTTCGAATTAAGCTTAGTTTTGCCGTTGCTTTCCACCGTTTGAGTTAGGTTGTCCGCTTTGAACACTAATTTCTTCCCGAATATCCTGCGTCGGAACGCGTTAGTCTTCGACTTATTTGACGAACGTTTGGTTATCTCGACATCGTCTCGAGTTGTTACGTCACTGAACGCATTCGTGACGTCATTCACGTCGTTATCGAGCGAGTCGTACGACTTGGATCTGTTGCCGCGCAGACCGCGCATGGATGTCATTTTTTTCAACTTAATCCAACATGAGAAAAGGTATGATAAAACGTTCTAGAATTTATTATTAGGCCTTAATTTTAATGACGCACTTTTCTGGAAACGGGAACATATGTATTACTTTTTCTGCATCACAATGAGTAACAGGGCTTACGACCCTACAGGGGCTTACGACCCTACAGGGCTTACGACCCCACAGGGGCTTACGACCCCACAAGGGCTTACGACCCCACAGGGGCTTACGACCCTACAGGGGCTTACGACCCCACAGGGGCTTACGACCCCACAGGGCTTACGACCCTACAGGGGCTTACGACCCCACAGGGGCTTACGACCCTACAGGGGCTTACGACCCTACACAGGGGCTTACGACCCTACAGGGGCTTACGACCCTACAGGGGCTTACGACCCTACAGGGGCTTACGACCCTACAGGGGCTTACGACCCCACAGGGGCTTACGACCCTACACGGCACTTCTTAACAACAAAGGCGCGTTTAGTCTTAATTGAGCGACATTAGGATATTATTCATGAATATTAAAATGTTTAAGATTAAAATCTCTTTCTACGTCATTACTCTAATGTATTTTCCTTTGTCTGCGAGACGATCACCGTAGTCAATACGTAGGGAGAGTCCTATAGGCCTGGGGGATACTGAGGGAGGGTACATAGGGAGGGTCCTATAGGTCAGGAGGGTAGATAGGCAGGATCCTATACGCCAGGAGGATACGTAGGGAGGGTCCTATAGGCCAGGAGGATACTGATGGAGGGTACGTAGGGAGGGTCCTTTTGGCCAGGAGGATACTGATGGAGAGTCCTATGGGCCTGGCAACAAGCGTATCAGTGCTACGTGATGTAAGAGAGTGCGTCACAAAGAGGACAAAATATCCCACTCATTTCTCTGGTTGAACGATGCCTGAACTTAGCTAAGGGATTGTAAGTCTCACTGTGTAACTTTGTTTATGCAGCTATGGTTTAAATTTTATAACAATATAATTTAAATTACGATTATCAGAATTACGATTATTTTTCAAATACTTTAATTTAAGTATAAATGTAAAATTTTCATAATAACGCTTTCATACAAAAATATTCTCACGATGTTTGTTTATTTTGATCCAAGTTATCGTGTTGTGTTAAGATAATTACTTAACTGCTTAATTAATTAATTGACAGCTTAAATAATTGACTGTTTATTTAATTAACTGCTTAAATAATTAATTAATTAGTTATTTAATTAAATGCTCAATTAATTAACTGCTTTGAGGGATGTTTGAATGTTGAATGAATCATCGCTGCTGTTGAATGATGTGTCAACACCCACGCCTCCCCAACCCCTCACGTGGAGTTTGCTCCAAAAAAAAGGAGGTGCTCGGATGATTAGGAAGTCTGGAGCAGCGAGTTGCGGGTTCAAACCGCCGGCTAGACTTGAAAACTGCAAAGTCTAGAATCTGCGACAGACAGAAGCACGATCCGCCATATTTTTATTATGGAAAGTAAACATTAAGGAATAAACGGCTTGTAATTTCAAACAAAAATGCATTTGCTAGCCAATCTAATTGCCTGATTATTGCATCAGTTCTTAGGTGTTTTGACGAGGTGTAGGTGATTAAAATACAATATATGATTAAGTTTAATGGTACAAGACAGCGACAAACTATCATCAGAAATGATATTACAACAAAATGATTCGGTTTAGAGTTAAAATAATGACAATTCAATGATAGAACCTGTAAATATTCATGATAAAACTTCATAACTTCTAATTCGAGCAGATGTCAATGAAAACATATCAGTAGATTCATCGGACCAATAACCGATCATTTGGTCCTTATAACCGATCATTTGGTCCTTATAACCGATTATTTGGTCCTTATAACCGATCATTTGGTCCTTATAACCGATCATTTGGTCCTTATAACCGATCATTTGGTCCTTATAACCGATCATTTGGTCCTNGGGCTTACGACCCTACAGGGGCTTACGACCCCACAGGGGCTCACGACCCCACAGGGGCTTACGACCCTACAGGGGCTTACGACCCCACAGGGGCTCACGACCCCACAGGGGCTTACGACCCTACAGGGGCTTACGACCCTACAGGGGCTTACGACCCCACATGACACTTCTTAACAACAAAGTTTAGTTTTAATTGAGAGACATTAGGATAATGTTCATGAATATTAAAATGTTTAAGATTAAAATCTCTTTCTACGTCATTACTCTAATGTATTTTCCTTTGTCTGCGAGACGATCACCGTAGTCAATGCTATTCCTACCGTAAAGCTCAACAATTGGTACCGTCCGTAAACGAACTATTAAACCTTCGACTATGGATGGAATAACCGCCGTCAATGCTATTCTTACCCGAGGATTACTTCAATTTAAAGGGATTCGAAGTAATACAGTAACCTTTGTATATGGCGTGTATTATTGATACAGCTTATTATTATTGATTATGTATCATTATTGATACACGCTGGGTGACGCGAGTGTTACTACCAATACCATTGAGCAGTGATACCTTTCGCTGATACCCTTAAGTGGGAGGTATCACTGATACCCTTCAGTGAGAGGTATCACTGATACCCCTTCAGTGATGGTATCACTGATACCCTTCAGTGAAAGGTATCACTGAGACCTTTCAGTGACAGTGTCACTATCAGTAACAGTGTTACAACTGAGTGGTAAAACCGTATTAGCGTTACTTATGAAGTTTATAATACTAACGAATTCCGGAGCATATCAGGCCTAACGTGTGTTTGCCTTCAGAGTTAAGACACGTAACAGTGACGTAACGTAATTTGTTTACGTGGCCTTGTAGAGTGTAAACAAAGAACAGGCCATAAGATTTCTGTAAACAGTACACTGTCAACACGCAGCAGCTAGCCTGCCTAACCCTGTTACTTGTATACCTACTGGAAATAACTAATTTTCATTTTAATGTAAAATTATTCAACAGGAACCATTTATGAAAGATACATCATAATGAACTCGAAAGCCGGTTTTATCATTGATTTATATTCAGTCAAGAATATTAGGTAAGGAAACCCTAGAACTGTCAGATCTGAAGACTGCAAACGTTTCTGGGTTCCAACACTTGTACAAGAAACTATTGCTTATAACCGGCTTTAGTTTTTTAGACTGTCTTTATATTTTAGTTAGGAGGTTATGAAGCACTTAATTCATGAATAAAGCCTGGTGTTTCACATAAAGTAGTATTTCTAGCGCATGCTACGTAGGTAGAAAATAATCTTGCTCAGGCAGAGCCAGCCACGTTAGCACTTGTATTCTAAACTCAGTACACATTTGTCAGTCAATAACTGGAAACGAATAATAACTGAGAGACCTCAGTGAGTGATTGGTGGACGTTTGTAATGTTGAACAATGCGATGCTGTCCTGTCAGGGCAGTTATAGACTCTATTCAAATAGTCTCCTCTGTCCACGTGACCTAATTACGTACATGCTGTAAGCGGAAATAGAAACAATATCACAGTACTTCTGTTTCTGAATATTATTCTCTTATGCTTGAGGTGGAAAATATCTATGACGGGCATAAAATAACTGGTGAATGTTTCATAGTTCTTTGTAATAATATGATGAAACAAGGATCAGAGAGGCAAGCGTAAAGTCAAACATCGATACACGATCTTGTGTTTCACGGATGACGACACACAACCACTCACAACACTGGAAGTCTGAGGACTACTGGAATTGCGGAGGATCATTGCGCGGACATACCCCTCTTGCAGTGTGACCGGACCTGCAGGTGAGAAATCCCAGGTAAGCAAATTGTTCTGGGACGAGTTTCTAATTGAGTATAAGCGAACTTAGGCTAGTGAAGTACTATATTTCTTTTGATATGATAAATAAAGCTATGAAAAGGTTTTTTTGGTCACACTATGTGTAAAATGTTTTAAAGGCTTAATTAAAATTGTCATTCTAATATACAAAAGTGTACGATTTCTAGTACATTTTCACCAAAAGTTCCAGAGTTGAGGCATGGAGAGAAATTACACCTGTTCTAAGTATAAATATCATTCTACAAAAGTCAACGAAAATTATCATCAAACGTTGAAATATAAATGAATTTACGTAAATCAGTTTATATATGAATAGAATTGAGAATAAAATAGAGTTACATAGATGTGTTTAGATATTTATCTTTCTTTCACTTTAGAAAAGTTTTCACTGATCAGTAACAAATATTTGCTTAAAATAATTGAACATTCTAAAAACTAAAATAAGGTAAAAAGATCGTATCTATTTAAGATTTTTTCAGGTTGTGAGTTTTCACGCAGGTGCAAAGGTATTCCACCAAGTCTTGTGGCAGCACTGAAAACATCTGATCTTTGTTTACAAACTGACAAGTGCCGCTAGATCATTGATGTGGTCGCGCGGAAATTTTTTTCTCTTCTGATATATCTTTTTCGCTTACAATGACATCAATTGCATCAGTTAACCAAGCTTCAGACAATGCTGAAAAAATTGTCATTGACGATAAAGTAAAAGCTGAAGGAAATGAATCTTTGACGGTTGTCATGTCTTTGAGCGTCAAGTGGAATGGAGCTTTATTTCCTATCGATATTTACGAAGGGATGACCGTTTCTGAATTCAAAGAAGAAATACAAACACAAACCAAAGTTCGTCCTGAAAAACAAAAGCTTATAAATCTCAAAGCCAAAGGTATGATGAATTAATCAGCATAAAATTAAGAAATGGTGATAAATGAACAAAAAAATTAAAACCCTTAATTATAACGTTAAATATGTACTACCTACTTATATTTGCTAGGTTATGTAAAATTGGAATGACTGAAACTGATTAACTGAACTTACTAATTATAATTTTGTGGATATTTTTGGATCAATAAAGAGACCCAGCTGGATTGATAATTTTTATTGATTGTTGAATCTTGAATGTATGAACCAACAAATTTCCTAAAATTTCACATAAATTTCAATTCATAGTACAATTGTCATTTGCAGTCTTGCAGAATCTATTTGTTGTCATATTTATGAATCAAAACAATATAAAATAATTTGTATTATTATTTATACATGATATTAGTGTTGTTTTTTTACAACTTCTGACAAATTATAATTTTTTTTAAATTTTGATAGGATTAGACCTACTAATTCATACTAAAGTTAGCATGAGAAATAATTAACAATAAAATATTATATCATACTTTATCCAAGTATAATTATTAGACAAAATGTTCTGATGAAATTTTATCTCCAGGAAAACCTGCTTCTGAGAGCATGCTGATGACGGGCTTGGGACTGAAGAATGGCGCTAAGGTTTGCTATAGGCTTTCCAAATATAGGGTGAAATTCTATACTTCCACCCTGTTTCTCAGTGTTGCTTGGCTATTTCAATGGAATTTTTTAACTCTCTACATAGTCTGTATTTTCTGCAAAAAACTACAAAATGAGTACAGATAAATCTTTTATAATTTTAATCTAGGCCATCAGAACTGTCTTGTTTGCTAAGTCAAATGATGAAGAATGATAACCAAATAACTATGTATGTTTCCAGTTGTTGGATGTAAAAATTATTTATGTTTAAATATAATCTATTTGGTGCAAGCCCTAAGTAGGCATTAAAAATTTGCTAGATTCATTTGCAGACTGGGAAGGTTATTTTCTTGTGAAAGCTTGAAATTTAATTCAAATAAAATTCCTTATTCAAAACAAGCTATTTATGAGTCAGAAAGCTTAAAAATTAATGCATTCATGTTCATTGGCTAAAGTGCCTTAGGTTTTTTTTTGAAGAGAAACTATCAATTTACTGGTATTTCATTTGTCTCCATGCAATTTTAATCTTATTTTATATATGTTAATCTTATGGAATTTAATACCTACAGTATTTTTTGAATGAATAATTCTCATTGCCAATTTTCTTATTGTTCTTCTGAATTTGCAAATTAGATTGTTCATAGGATTTAAAAAGTTCCCATATGAGGTTTCCAAGGAATATTTTATCAAGGTCCTGTAGCACATAAAATTTTTTCAGTAAAAAGGTTTCTCAATTCAGTTAATTCAGATTTCAGAAGAGAACATTGGATATTATTGATACAACTTGAAAATTGAAACATAAAATTGATTTATAAATGATTTCAAAAATCCAATGGTATGTAAGTTGATAGCTGTAGATATATATATATATCCTTGATATGAAGGCTTCAGCTACTGCCAGTCTTGTAGCATTAGTTAATTGAGAATAAAAGCAATAAAATTCTTGGTAAATTATTTATACATTTACTATGTTTAAACTTCAAACATGCAGATCATGATGGTTGGCAGCATAGATGAAGACTTGGTTGCAGCAACAACAGTCCCTGATGAGTTGCCTGAAGTTGTTAATGACTTGGACATTGCCGAGGATAAGCTGCTTTCTGTGCACCAGCGTCAAGATTACATAGAAAAGGTTCCCGTTGCTACCGATTTTGTATCAATACCTTCTTGTTTTGTAGCATTGCCTGTACAATAGTTGTATTTCTTTCTTACTATTCTCACTACTTGGTAGCCATCATCAAAGGTTTGATGGAATGGAATTATTCCTGTTGGATTTATAACGCCATTAGAATGCTGGTAAGTAAAGCTGTACCCTTTTCAATATATACAATTTTTGAAAACTAATTTTGTGAAGATCTTTCATAAGAAGAGCTAAAATTGATATAAAAAATTTATCAAGTATTGTGTCTAATCTACTACAGTGACAAAAAATGTAACCAAACCTTAAAAAATCCCTGTTATTTAATTAAAGGCAAGTATGCCTGACGACCTGAATCCATCTTTATGAGGTTAGGAAGAGAGTAGGTAATAGAGTTGAGTGAAGAACATAGGAATACCCTTTAAAAAATCACTCTGATTTAGGTAAAGGCAAGAATAACTAAGGATTCATATTTTCCAGGTTAATAAGATAGAAATAGAATTTGACAAAAACATGTTAAACAAAACAATATGAAAAGCATGGTAAGCAAAACAATATAAAAAGCATGTTAAACAAACCGATATGAAAAATCACTGTGATTTAGTTAAAGGCAATTATATTTCATTGTAACCCATATTTGCAGATAGAGAAGCGGGTGAGAGAGTACGAGCTGAAGGTGCTGAACCCCATGCGGCCGGGCAAGAAGCTGCTGGTGCTCGACATCGACTACACTCTCTTCGACCACCGCAGCGTCGGCCAGAATGGCCTCGAGCTTATGAGGCCTTATCTGCACGAGTTCCTGCTCAGCGCTTACCAGGTGTCTTGTGAGGCTGTGTTTTGAGGAACTGGTTATATGAACAAAATTATGGTCACCATGTTCTGTCAAGACGAATATATTTCCATCAATTTTGCCAGGTATAAGGTATAAGCGTATAACCAAGACTGAACATTTAAAGTAAATTAATTACTGGATATTTAAATTAAAATTGTCCCATTATTATAGGTTTCCTTACGAGGAAGGCGGTGTCCTTTATTAGTTCTTCATTATATAAATGCCCAATTGCTGGTGTCGTTTTAGAGGTTTTAGTGTGTACTATAATATGTAGTTTTATATGTTGCAAATTAATAAAATGATTTTTCCCAATCATTCGTGTAAATCTAATGCCAAATGGTTTTAAATCATGAAAATATCTATTTTTTTGAATACTTCATAATGAGGTGGTGCAAATGTAAAGTTTCAATCATACTTAGCTGGTGCAATTGTAAAGTCATGTGTAGGAGGTGTAAAGTTAACATTGCCCCCACGGCCAATGTAAAGACATACTTACAATTGTAAAGTCATACTTAGGTGGTGCAAATGTAAAATTTTAATCATACTTGGGTTGTGCAAATGTAAAGGCATATGTAGATGGTGTAAAGTTTTCATTGCCCCCAGGGCCAATGTAAAGTCATACTTATACTGTACAAATGTAGAGTCATATTTATATCGTACTAATGTTACCACTGCCCCCAGGACTACGACATCGCGATCTGGTCGGCGACGAGCATGAAGTGGATCCAGGAGAAGATGAAGCTGCTCGGCGTCTCTACGAACCCCAACTACAAGATCGTCTTCTACGTCGACTCCCTGGCCATGATACGCATCGAGGCGCCCGACTACGGCGTCGTAGAGGTGCTCTTGTAGCTGTAGTGTGTACCTAGGACTGCTACGTGTAATTTGGAAGCTACGTGAACTTGGGCTGCTACGTGTAATTTGGAAGCTACGTGTACTTGGGAAGCTACGTGTACTTGGGCCGTTACGTGTACTTGGGCCGTTACAGGGCCGCTACGTGTACTTGGGCCGCTACGTGTACTTGGGTCGCTACGTGTACTTGGGAAGCTACGTGTACTTGGGAAGCTACGTGTACTTGGGCTGCTACGTGTACTTGGGCCGCTACGTGTACTTGGGAAGCTACATGTACTTCGACCACTCATGTAGCACAGCCTCAGATGTAGAAGCACTCATGCTACTAACTAAATAAACTTCACTTCATATCCTCTTAGGAACAAAAAATAATTAAATCTTTTCTCAATTATATTCTTCTGAACAAACAAATAATTCCATGCTATATGAATGCTCGCAGGAAGATAAATATTTAATATTTAAATACATTGACAGGTGAAGCCGCTGGCCATGAAATGGAATTGATTAAATCTTCTCTCATCTCAAACAAAAAAATAATTCCATGATATATTAATGCTCGCATGAAGGTAAATATTTAATATTTAATTACATTTCTAGGTGAAGCCGCTGGCCGTAATCTGGGGCAAGCACCGGCACTACCACGCGGGCAACACGGTCATGCTGGACGACCTGCGCCGCAACTTCCTGATGAACCCTCAGAACGGCCTCAAGATCCGCCCCTTCAGGAGGGCCCACGAGAACAGGGGCACTGACCGCGAGCTCCTCAAGCTCGCAGGATACCTGCAGGATATTGCCCAGCTCGACGACCTCAGCGCCCTCAGACACAGTCGCTGGGAGTCCTATAGGCCGGGGGGATACTGAGGGAGGGTGCGTAGGCCGGGGGGATACTGAGGGAGGGCACGTAGGACTGGAGGATACTGAGGGAGGGCACGTAGGCCTGGAGGATACTGAGGGAGGGTCCTATAGACCTGGGGAATACTGAGGGAGGATACATAGGGCAGGAGGATACTAATGGAGGGTACGTAGGACCGGAGGATACTGGGGGAGGGTATGTAGGGAGGGTCCTATAGGCCTGGAGGATACTGAGGGAGGATACTGATGGAGGGTCCTATAGGCCTGGAGGATACTGAGGGAGGATACTGATGGAGGGTCCTATAGGCCAGGAGGATACTGATGGAGGTTACATAGGGAGGGTCCTTTTGGCCAGGAGGATACTGATGGAGAGTCCTATGGGTCTGGCAATAAGCGTATCAGTGCTACGTGATGTAAGAGAGTGCGTCACAAAGAGGACAAAATATCCCACTCATTTCTCTGGTTGAACGATGCCTGAACTTAGCTAAGGGATTGTAAGTCTCACTGTGTAACTTTGTTTATGCAGCTATGGTTTAAATTTTATAACAATATAATTTAAATTACGATTATTTTTCAAATACTTTAATTTAAGTATAAATGTAAAATTTTCATAATAACGCTTTCATACAAAAATATTCTCACGATGTTTGTTTATTTTGATCCAAGTTATCGTGTTGTGTTAAGATAATTACTTAACTGCTTAATTAATTAATTGACAGCTTAAATAATTGACTGTTTATTTAATTAACTGCTTAAATAATTAATTAATTAGTTATTTAATTAAATGCTCAATTAATTAACTGCTTTGAGGGATGTTTGAATGTTGAATGAATCATCGCTGCTGTTGAATGATGTGTCAACACCCAGGCCTCCCCAACCCCTCACGTGGAGTTTGCTCCAAAAAAAAGGAGGTGCTCGGATGATTAGGAAGTCTGGAGCAGCGAGTTGCGGGTTCAAACCGCCGGCTAGACTTGAAAACTGCAAAGTTTAGAATCGGTGACAGACAGAAGCACGACTCGGCCATATTTTTATTATGGAAAGTAAACATTAAGGAATAAACGGCTTGTAATTTCAAACAAAAATGCATTTGCTAGCCAATCTAATTGCCTGATTATTGCATCAGTTCTTAGGTGTTTTGACGAGGTGTAGGTGATTAAAATACAATATATGATTAAGTTTAATGGTACAAGACAGCGACAAACTATCATCAGAAATGATATTACAACAAAATGATTCGGTTTAGAGTTAAAATAATGACAATTCAATGATAGAACCTGTAAATATTCATGATAAAACTTCATAACTTCTAATTCGAGCAGATGTCAATGAAAACATATCAGTAGATTCATCGGACCAATAACCGATCATTTGGTCCTTATAACCGATCATTTGGTCCTTATAACCGATCATTTGGTCCTTATAACCGATCATTTGGTCCTTATAACCGATCATTTGGTCCTATAACCGATCATTTGGTCCTTATAACCGATCATTTGGTCCTATTATATATTGGAACATATAACGACGGCCTCGCTTCACGCAACACATACAGCAACTCCTGCATTACCCGCAAGCTGCTTGCGCTAACGGGCACAAAAAATGCTGGCTCTTCAGCCTTCAATGATGTACACTTGAAGTTTATAACTTATTATTAGGTTTATAACTCATTATTATTAAATTTATAACCCAATATCTCAATATTATGGGGGGCTCCATGTGCATCAGTAATAAACAAATGAAGATCCCTCTCAGTCTACAATGATGTACACTTGAAGATTGTAACTCATTTTTAAGGTTATAACCCATTATTTTCATATTATAGGGGAGACAGTCTCGATGTGCAATAGTAATGAGCAAAAAAAGATCGCTCTCAGTCTATAATGATTTACAGTTGAAAGACCTGCCCCATTATCTCTAGATATGAGCCCATGCCACGAGGTCTTCAGTCAGGTCCTGGAGAACAGTAACAATAATTGTTCTCTTGATAATTAGTGTCGTGAATCTTAATTTTGTACATCAGAACATAAACAACCCATGCAGAAATATGCAGTTTTCTCCCCCATGAACCAGGGAAGGATCAGGATATATTCTCTATAGGATAGCAAGAGTGATTAGGATTTATCTTCCAACTGAGGAGTTATATATATTTTTCTTTGCCTGAGGTGTTATTATTATTATCAATTAATAGGTATTATTATTATTATTCATCAATTAAGGTGATATTAAAAAAAATATTCATATATAGACCACTGGAAATACAGTTACCAGCTTTAACTTGTTGCTGAAGAAGAAATAGCGTTGATATTGAACGTGGTTGTTGAACATAAGATCCGAGCTTCATGTAAATATGCTACCCACATTCATACAATACATTATACAAGTAGATATATATAGATGTAGTAAACATTGCAATATTGGTGCAATAAACTAACAATAGATGATGCCAGATCACAACAAGGAGAGCTTGGAACATAGAACAAAATAACTGTAATTTATGAATTACAATATATTAAAGAAATAGAAAACAGATTCTTTTCTTTTAAAAACAAAGTTTGTTATATCTCGTCGAGAATATTGAATAAATGTTCTGAAATGTTGATTTTAGATCCAGCGGAGGAACAATAAATGACAAAATATCAACACAGGATGGAATATGTCTGATGTGCAACAGC
This sequence comes from Hyalella azteca, assembly GCF_000764305.2. NCBI lineage: Eukaryota > Metazoa > Arthropoda > Malacostraca > Amphipoda > Hyalellidae > Hyalella > Hyalella azteca. Next base: position 34,820 of record NW_025932489.1, read on the forward strand.
AGCGTTGAGAGCACCAACAGCAGCGTTGACAGCACCAACAGCAGCGTTGACAGCACCAACAGCAGCGTTGACAGCACCAACAGCAGCGTTGACAGCACCGGAAGTTTAGTTGGATTTCTTGGCGTTGGCATCATAAGGAGGCGGGAGATCGTTCTGTGGGGGGAGAGGGAAGCGAGTTTATTAATAATTACTGTAAATCATCCGAGTAAATAATTCAAGTAGTACATCATCCCAGTAAATAATTCCAGTAAATCATCCCAGTAAATAATTCCAGTAAATCATCTCAGGAAATAATTCAAGTAGTACATCATCTCAACAAATGATCCCAGTGAAGTATCAATCAAGCTTTTTTCATCTTTAAAACTGATACAAAAATGTCGATAATTTTTTTCAATCAAATTTATATTGCAATGACATCTTTCCTAGTTCTTTTTTCTTCGAGCTTTTACATTGGGACAAATTTAAGTATCAAGCAAGCATTTCAACAATATACAGTAACCATGCATCGCTCAAATACGACTAGTATATGGTAGTCGGCAACAACGTAGGCAGGGTGGGGTTGCCAACAAGTAGTCAAAAGTAAAGTTTGAGGTATACGATAGTTGATAACTTGCGATTCAGCAATTAGAAATCAAAGTGAATGCACCAGCAGCACCAACAGGTACCATAACATTAAATGATAGTTGACCTTCGACGTTAGCGTACAATCGGCTGCCATCAATTATATGCGACCAGCACTTATAAAAGAAAAGTAAATGGTAGTTGGCGACCGGCGTTAGCGGGCTACTGGTTGCCAACAAGTAAATAAAGCAAAATTATGTGCGACCAGCACTTAATACAAGAAAAGTAAATGGTAGTTGGCAACCGGCGTTAGCGGGCTACTGGTTGCCAACAAGTAAATAAAGCAACATTTACGTGCGGCCAGCATTTATAAAAGAAAAGTAAATGGTAGTTGGCAACTGACGTAGGAATGATAAACAAGAAAATCAAGATAAATCAATGAAAATGTGGCACTATTAATGAATTATTTGATCAGCCCTGAAACAAAATTTAAAATTTTATTGATTAATACGAGCCGTGAACTAAAAAATTAATTAGCATGCGTTACATACCAGCGGCTGTCATGGTGTAGGTGCTCGGTGGGGGGGCAGCAAACCCCACGGCGCCCCCAACGTAGGGGGGCGGGGCACCCATCACCCCGGGGTATGGGGGAGGCGCCTCGTACGTGAACACGCTTCCCGCTGGGGAAGGGCGGGGGGGAATGTTATTTCAATTTAGTATTTATTATATTATAAATATAATAACTTTATTATATTATATTTATTATAACTTTATTCATTAACCCTTATTCAAACCATTGAAGCCTAAGACCACATTAGACTAGCCGGCCACCGTAGATTATTATTATTATATTATCATTATTATTTAGAATTTCGGGAGGGGAGGGGTAATTATTTTTATTATTTGGGGTAATTAGTGATTATTTGGGGTTATTATTCAACATTATTTGGGGTAATTATTGAATATGGTTTAGGGTAATTACTGATTATTGTTTGGGGTAATAACTGGCATTTGGGAAAAGTATTCATTATCATTTTTGTTGATACCGGAGTTTTGGGGAAATTTTTCCTAGTTTGGCATCGTCATTCAAGATAATACCTGAAATTTGGGGTAATTTTTTTTGCATTAATACTAGGGGTAAAACCTATAATTCAGGGTAATTTAGCAGCAATATCAGAATTATCAGTTCAATCATTAGCTGTATTCGGGTAAATTATTATGGGCTCATGTTTATAAGAATTTCAAAATGGGAATTCTGATTAAAATTATGCTTATTTGTACAAATTCTGCAATCATTTTGTTCCTTATTAAGGAAAAGTTAAAATGAACTCATAGGGAACAAATGTCAGACATATATACTGCAGCTTCATGAGTACGATGAATGCTGAGGGTGAATCAATGTGAATTAACAATTGAAAACTCATAATACATAATCATGTCTAGCAATATTCTATTCACTACTACGAATATATACAGCAAGTATGTGTATATATTTAGTATTATACAATAATCATACTGAGAAAATCTACACCTAGTATGTAAAGTATATACACCCTATTACTATTATTACTATACATGCTATAGAAGCAACACACATGTGTTGCTTCTATAGCATGCTTGAATGTCACGCTGTGCACCATATACTATACATTACTATACAGACTATACAAGCACTACACATGTGTACCACTCACCCATAGCTGCCACTTTAAGCAAGGCCTGCCCGAACTCTATGGCGCCGCCGTGCTTGAACGTTACACTATACACCATACACAATACAGACTATACAAGCACTACACACACTATACAAACTATACATGTATATCACTCACCCATAGCTGCCACCTTAAGCAGGGCCTGCCCGAACTCTATGGCGCCCCCGTGCTTGAACGTGAGCTTGAAGCTCACGGTGCGCGCGTCGAACCCTCCGTTGGGCTGACCTTTGACCTGCCCCTTGATCAGGTTTGCTCCAAACACAGGCTGCTCCAGCTCCACCTGACCAGAACACGCTCCATAAACTGTTTACCAGCTCAACCTGACCACAACACGCTCCATAAACTGTTGACTAACAGGCTGCTCCAGCTCCACCTGACCAGAACACGCTCCATAAACTGTTTACCAGCTCCACCTGACCAGAACACGCTCCATAAACTGTTTACTAACAGGCTGCTCCAGCTCCACCTGACCAGAACACGCTCCATAAACTGCTTACTAACAGGCTGCTCCAGCTCAACTAGATATAACACTAAGGAAACACTAAGGAAAATTGTCCAAATTTAAGTGATAGTGAAACAGAGCAGGCAAGCACTGTGATCAGACATGTAATTATCATGTACAAACAGCTCACCGACAAACAAGTTGATATTATTATTAAATTAATTTTAACTAACACAATCAGCAGCATTTATCATTAAAGTAATTACTATTACTAACAAGAGATTACAGTTAAGTGATAAATATTGATAAAATTGTAATATTGACACATTTCACTATTTAAGGGACCATATCATGATAATAAATTGATGAATTGACGCTTTATATGCAGCATGAAGAGTGCATTGATTTATACAAGATATGATCTATGAATTGAATTGAATGAATATGAATATGATCACGAAATCTGCAGAATAATCATGTACAAATTGTAATCCTATGGGCACATAATAAATGCTTAGGAGGAATTAGAACTCTTTGTATTGGTTTATATTTAGAACATTTAAATACAATATACAATTCTATTCAACCACAAAAAATTCATTGTATCTAATCAACACAAATTAATGTATTTGTATTGTCAACCAAGAAGGGAAAGTTGAGGCATGACTCATACCTTAGAGAGGGCAAAGAAGGGAAAGTTGAGGCATCCCTCATACCTTAGAGAGGGCAAAGAAGGGAAAGTTAATGCACCCCTCATACCTTAGAGAGGGCAAAGAAGGGCGCGGCAAAGCTGCCAAGGGGGTCCCTATCGCTGGTGTTGGTGAAGATGATGCGGTGGGAGGTGAGGTAGAGACGACCCGTCTTGTTGCCGGCGAGGCCGTTACCTCCCACCTCCTTACTCAGGTTCATCGTCACATGGTCGCAGTACAGGATGATCCTGCAATGATGATGATGGTGATGGTGCAGAGTGCAATTTATATATTATGGTTAAATTTCTTGTGAATATCCAGACTGGTAACTTGCTAAGTTCCAAAATATCAGTTATAAAAGAAAGGTCTATTTCCATGTCTTTTTACAGAATATGATATTTTTACCTGATAATATTTGTACAAATGCAATATTACCACTCCAAAATTTCATTTTGAATGAAACTAAAGATTAATCTGTGTTAATGAGAATACTAATCAGTGTAATCTATAAGTATCAATTTAGTATCAAAAGGAGCAGACAAATGAATAAATATAAAAATACTGATTATAAATACTCACACTTCACCGGAGTATATGACGACACCTTTATTGGCGTGTGCCGTGTTGATGGACATGATGGTCAGTGCTGATGATCAATTAACTGATTCTCAAGTTCTATAATCTGGAACTCCTGTCTGTCACCTTAAGTGCTTAAAAAGAACGTGTGATCATTTTACATAAAACGTTAGTAAATTTAAAATGAAATCTAGATTTTCTATTACTACTAATTGCAAGGTTTGGTTACTAAATAATAACTATGAAGCCGTTTTTTCAAAACAGAAAATTAGGCAGAAGCTACAGCACACAGAAATGAGACAGAAACACCAATATTTTTCCTAATACCAATGGGCAATAATTTTACCATTGCTATTCCTTATGAATTACCCATTGCTATTCCTTAAGAATTAGTGGGCAGTAAAAAAGTGGTAATTGTGGCAGTAATTTGGGAGCTAGAGCGCTGTACTGCACTCGTCCAGGGGATCCCGCTCCTTTTCTAGGTTGTTCGCTCCTATTTTGGCTGCCGTGCTCTAAATTATAATGGTGTATGGTCATTTATAAGGCATTTAGAATGCCACAATTTTTGCAACATGCCCGTCAATATGCTTCAGTGAGTTTAATGGAACTTCAAATATTAACCCTAATTGAATGTCTCTAAAATGAGGGCAATAATTTGTCCAATTTTTTCTTTAGAATTCAGTGATACAAAAATTTTTATCATTTTTATTTAATCAAATTTAAATAACGATATCTTTCCTAGCTATTTTTTCCGCCTTTAAATCAGGACAAATTTATATTGTAATATGTTTTCTTGTTCATTTTTATTGAGCTTTAAAATCTGGGAGTTTCTGTCAAATTACAAATTGTCAAATGTCAATCTCCATGTACGTACTTTTTTATTATTGAAGTCAGGCCCATTTCCAATATTTCCATTATTGGGCAGTACTTTCCTAAAATTGCAGGTTTATTAGAATTAGATTAGAATAATTGTTCATGGTTTCACAGGTGATTTTTTAAAATCTCAGGTAAAATTAGGCAATTTTTCTTACTTTTTGCTTTAGAAATTCGGAAAAAGCACTAGGAGTAGCCAGTAGGAGAGGGCAAATACTACCATGAAGTGAAGTGGGTGAGCCCAGACAGGATTCATAAGCATTTTTGCATAACTAAATTTTCCACTTTGGGCAAATAATCTTACAAAGAAATATACCTACACTAATAGCCAACCAACAAAAGCACTAGCCACCAACTTCAAGCTACATACTTTCTATTTCACAATTTATTTCAAAATACCGGTAGCCAGTAGCGAGTAGCCTACCTACATCAATTGGAATTTGGACAATACCTACAAATGGACAGTTCTAACTTCTAAGCTTCTGCTCCTAACAGAAAACCTCAATAGTAGGTACCTGAGGAGTGAGGACTGAGCACTGAGGTAGTAACCATAACAGCGTAACCTGATTTACCTGACTTAGGCTAACTAATCAAGGCAATTGTTGACTGAATTGACATTTAACAGTCAATAACTGATCAAGTCATCATGATGAAAGATATGCTACATAAAAAGTAAAAATCCTAATGAAATCTCAAATCCCTATCAATTTGAAGATTATTCTAACAAGCACATGTCACCACTCGGTCAGTTGGTCATGATGAACAAATGCCATCGTCCATCAGTCATCTAACTCATCTTATCAGTTGGTGCGTCATTCACATAGATATTCAGTCATTGACGTCACAACGTAATCATGACAATGACACTATCCGCCGATACAGAGCTAAACGTTAAACAAACGCTTATTACAGAGCTTTAAATGCATTAAAACGACCAGAGGGCACTAGTATACAAGGCAGGAAAGTTTAAAGAACAGCGAAATTAACATAGCCAACATACTCGTGATGCAATCACATCACCTGAAGCTCGCGCAACTATGTACGCCACAAATGGCTATCTAGAAGTATCGAATTTTCAGGACGCAGATCAAAATCCGTTGAAAGCATATAATATATATATGCTGATATAGTAAGAATGAGTCGCTGAAAAATGAGGTCTCAACCAATGTTACTTGAAATCCAAATAAGATTGATCAATTAAAATTGGTTCCCGGTAAAAAATTGTGCCTAAAATTAATTGAGAAATATTGAAGTTATTAATTGAATTACAACCGAGAGACCTATAGACTTTCTTACGGTACTAAGTTATCTTCAGAAATTATTTTCGTTCACGGATACAGATTACTTAATGTGCTAGTAAGTCGCGATTACAGGATGCGTTTGAAAATGCCGTGGAGCCGCTGAGATCAAGATGTGTGTCGGCAGTTGCAAATGGTTTCCAGATTAAGAATATCTTGTGTTAGCGCATCAAGCATTTTCATTTGAAAGAACTAAATAAAGATCGTCCTTGTTACCAAAACGTGTTCGGAGCCGGCGCTTGAGCGTGACCTTGGACTACGAAGTCCCTAAACTCATTGTAAGGTACCCTCAAAAATGCCAGACTAGTGACATCACGACATTAGTTAGTTGTATTATGGGGCATCTGCTCAGCGGAGTTAGTTATGAGTACTAACGGTGAAGTTTTAACGAAGTCGAACCTTCTTCAATACAAGCAGAGTAGCTTTCAGGTTACTAGGTGCAGCAATTTCTAAAGGATGTATGAAAAAACATTGAATTTGAACATTCGTTTATTGAGTTATTGCAAAGTTTTACAGCAGTGGAATAGCTCTAATTCGTAAACTAGCGCGTTTCCGATGCATTAACTATAATAAAAACAAGACAGTTTCTACCCACCAAGCGTTCAAGTTTCGATGTTGCAAACAACAACAACAAACATTTCAATATGAATCGTCAATAGCGCAAAAAATTAATTGCAAAAATTAAATCGTACCGAAAGCAATCGATTGCACTTTACTTCTGGTTAAACATAATATTCAACTGCAGGTTTTCTTGCCGTTTCTTTATTGCGGCTACATCTTCATATGAATAATTGCAAACGATCTGCCCAACATCGTTCGGATCGTTGGAAAAAACGAGCAAGAAATTCATTGATGAAAAATATTCTATGATTATTAACCAGACTTGCACATGAATACTTATAAAATATACATCGTACATGTATAATACTAAACATAATTTATACATTTACTGAGGGAAAACCAAGCTGTGCTCCACCGCCCCTGCTGCGGCAACTACACATTCAGTGTTACTTTTCGTGTCGTTTCCTGTGTGCCACTGTATACATTATCCATACGAATTACTGTAAAATTAAAAAATGCGAGCCCCACTACCCCAAAAGTTACCTTTTTGCCCTATTGCTATGTTTTAAACACAATAAAATAAGTATAGTTTAAGCCTATTCATAAGTATAGAAACATATTCTGGGTTGACCAGACTTCGCTATAGCGCCCCAGAGCACGGCTTCTTGGTTGCCACTGTATATATAAGTATAGTTCAGGCCTATACATAAGTATATAAGCATATATTGGGTCGACCAGACTTCGCTATAGCGCCCCAGGGGAAGGAGGAGCTGCAGTCTTGCCCACGGTCCTGGCGGTGGAGAACTTGGAGCCGCGGTACGAGGTGGGGGAGGGTCGCGTGGTCCGCCCTCGCTGTTTACTGCAGGGAGAACATTTTAGGGTAGAAAATAAGATTTCAAGGTAACTATCAAGTTTTTGGTGTAGAAATGAAGATTTTAGGGTAGAAAACATATTTTTAGGGTAGAAAAGAATATTTTAAGGTAGAAAAGAAGATTTTAAGGTAGAAAAAAAGACGTTAGAATAGAAAAAAGACTTTAGAGAGTAGAATTTGATTTTCTAACGTTGCCTAAGTTGTTTTGGGCGTTGACAAAAGTTTTTTTTTATTGAATTTGAATTAGGAATGAGGAAAAAAATAGAAAGAATTTAATAAATAGTTGAGATCCACAATTTTGGCAGACATTTTGGGAGATGATTCAATGTAAAAACTAAACTGACCATCCTTCTATCACGAAATATTCGTTAAATTTTGTGAATAAATGCAATTAATTGTCATCGCAGACTATGCGGAAGCTCCAGTATAAATAACCTCAATTATCATATAAAAAGTTCACCATCATCTTCCAATGTTCCTTTGATACAACCATGTTCATTAAAAAAACGAAATCTTCAAAAATTTGGCAATGTTCATTTAAAATCAGCATATACAGCCAAAACTTAACAATGAATTAGCTGATGGGAGTTGCATTCTCCAGTCAATGCTAAATAGCAGACGTTCAGAATTCATTTCTGAATTAAATTCAGCATATCTGCCTACATTTCAACGTCGTTCCATTAAAAATTATGTTTTCTCGTATCCCCCCACGCTTGTGCTCACCTGGTGGGGGTGTGGAGGGAGGGAGGGAGGCTTGTGCTCACCTGGTGGGGGTGTGGAGGGAGGGAGGCTTGTGCTCACCTGGAAACCATGTTCATTAAAAAAACGAAATCTTCAAAAATTTGGCAATGTTCATTTAAAATCAGCATATACAGCCAAAACTTAACAATGAATTAGCTGACGGGAGTTGTATTCTCCAGTCAATGCTAAATAGCAGTCATTGGGGCTTGTGCTCACCTGGTGGGGGTGTGGAGGGAGGGAGGCTTGTGCTCACCTGGTGGGGGTGTGGAGGGAGGGGGGCTTGTGCTCACCTGGTGGGGGTGTGGAGGGAGGGGGGCTTGTTGTGGAAGAGGACCTGCAGGATGGGGTAGTAGCCCGCCAAGTGACAGAACAGCCACTTGTGCACTGCAAAGAAGTTGCGCATTAATTAACACATTCAAGAGTAACATAACCATTTATCATATGGCATTATTATTGCACAATATCAATAATATAAGAGACAAGAAACTTAACACTGATAGTGAGATTAGGAAAGTTGAAAACCATGAAGACGGATCTTTCAAATTATGGCTGCAATTATTTAGGATAATGTATCAAAATGATTCATTACAATGCCATTCAGAGGTGTCAAACATATATTGTTATTGAGTTCTACACACATTGGAGCTTTTAACACGTTAAGTGCGGGACGACCCACGGGTGGGTGGCAGGGTCTTTTTTCCGGATAAATTCTGCGATTTAGTTTTTTTTCAATTGCGTTAGTCGACAAAAATTTATGATGCCAGTACTGCCTCATTAAAACATAAACTGTACGAAAAAAGGAAAATGTAATTTTTGCACCTGAACCTACAAATTTACTAGTATATTTTGAATTATAGGCCTTTTTAGCAGCGGACTTGGCCATTTTTAGGCCAATTGCCAGCGCTGTGGGTCGTTGCTGCATTTAACGTGTCAAAATACAACGTCTGGATGTAATTCCTCTACAGCGGCATATGTACTTATTATTGGCAGAAGTTTTCTTGCTTGATGTTGGGGATATACTTTGGATATGGAAAGATCCATATGCATGTTCTGGCAAAAAAAAAAGTAAATAATTCAGAAAAAATTCCAAGACCTCACATACTATATGCCATCTCAAAAATTTTCTTGGCATTCAATCAAACTTGCTTAAAAGGTTTTGGCTGAATTACACTAATAACAATTACACTAATCAGAATGCAGGAAACAAGAGACTGCACAAACAGTTTTGCACAAGCAGCACAGAAAAAACTTCATTTTTTCTTCTTTTATTTGCAAATTCCACAACTTTCCATAATCTGATATGAAATCTCATGACTTTCCAGTCATGGAAAATGAAAAATCAAATTCCACGACTTTCCAGGTATTCCATGACCGGTACAAACCCTGTAATAATAACACTGTGCATGGGCAACAGTTTATATACATTCACTCACAATGAAAACTACAATTTACATACTCACAATGACCAATAAGAACCAATTAGGCAATTATTGATTGGTTATGACATTTATTTGACATATCCTGCTATTTTCTATAGTCACCAGGAACCATCACTAATAAAACAAGAATTTTTACTCAGGTATCCCAGATATTCAATATAAAGTTTATTTATTAACAAGTTAGTACTATTGTCTATCACAGTGGTTCCCAAATTTTTTCAGGCTGGCGCCCCCTTTGGCCCCCTAGTGAATTTCTAGCGCCCCCCGCAGAAATACGCCACTTTCTTGAAATTTAGTACGCTGAAATTTTAAAAGATAAAGGTTAAACACAAATGTGTATTTCACAAATAGAACCCAATTTAGTGAGCCAATGTGTTTTTCAGCTGTTATAACTGTTTCAGCACTAGAAGCCAAGGACGTCGCGGGCAAATTTACGGCCAGACTCGTGGCCGGTCTCACGACCAATCTCCAAATTCAATTATCAAGAAAATATCTCCCAAACAAATGAACGCAGCTCTATGAAACTTGGAACACGTATTCATCAGAACCTAATGGTAATGTTTAGTTTGTAATTTTTTATTAATTTTACCTTCATTCATGAGTTGCGCATATATTGCGAAACAGGCCAAAATTCGCATTGATCAAGGAATTTCTTCCAAACTATTGAACAGATTTGAACAAAATTTTGAATATACATTCCTAACTACCAAGCGGTGATTTTTTTGCTTATAAATTTTTTTTCGATTTTACCTTCGTTTGCGAGTTTTTTTCATTTCACCGTCATTCTTGATTTCACACTTCCTTATATTCGGCCCGTATCGCTGGGTAATTTGTCGCTTAAATTCGTGGCGATCAAGAAATTTCTTCTAAAATACAGAACAGATTTAAACAAAACTTTGTATAAAAATACCTCACCTCTCAACAGTGATGTTCAGCTTGTGACAATTTTTCCATTTTGATTTCGTTTTGCGAGTTATACAGATATAGTAGGAACAACCAGCTTTTCGATCGGTCGATCGATGGCTTCTATAAATCAGAATCAGTATACGTATAGCCCTATAACTCGCAAACAAAGGCAAAAGGAAAAAATGTAAACATCACCGTTGCTGAGGTTTAGGTATTTAAATACGTTCTGAGTTTTGTTCAAATCTGTTCAGTAGTTTGGACAAAAATTTCTTGATTACAGCAAATTTAAGCACGAATTGCTGTTTAAATCCTGAATGAAGGCGAAATAAAAAAAAAAACTTGCAAACGAAGGCACAATCAAAAAATTTTTAGCTAGGACTGTAAATTCAAAATTTTGTTCGAATCTGTTCAGCAGTTTGGAAGAAATTACTTGATCACTGTGAATTTCGGCCCGTATTGGCATATAACTATGGCAAAAACGAACGATGGCAAAATTCAAACAATTTTCACGAGCAAAACATTACCGTTAGGTCCTAATGAATACGTGTACCAAGTTTCATCGAGCTAAGTTCATTAGTTTGAGAGATATTCCTTGATCATTGAATTTGAAAATTGGCCGTGAGACCGGCCTCGAGTCCGGCCGTTAATTTGTCCGAGACGTAAACCCAGGAGAGCTAGGTTAAAAAAAAACAGAAAAAACCATCACTGGGAGTCATGTGCTGCACGTGTTGTGTACAAATCGTCTAACAAACGTTCGAACTTCTGACATTGACTTCGGACAGCCGCCCCCCTACCGTCTTCTTCTTCCTTATCGCCCCCCAAAATCTTTCCACCGCCCCGAGGGGGGCGATATTGCCCACTTTAGGAACCACTGGTCTATCATATCAATATTGTCAATATAAAATCAAGATTCCTAAAATGTAAATAAATATATACTAATCTAGAATATTGGTCAGGGTATTCTAAAATTTGTGGCAAATAATAATTTCATAGGTGATTTTAAAAAATTGTTGGCAAAAATTTGCCAAAATCTAAATTTTTGCTAAAAATGTATTTTTTACTTGATGCTGCTGAAATTTGATTGACAGTCTGATATTTATTGGTTCTTTAAAATTATGGAGGTGTGGGCTGCAGTGGGCATACCATTTCACGTAACAAGATCCACTTGATTGTTACTTCTTGGATTAGGCTTCACGCTTTGTATGGATTTCATATTAGATACGGTATTACATATTGGGTAATGGGTGATTGGGTGACAGAGTTCAATTATATTTAAATTATTATTCTAGGCATTCTGCAGAATTAGTGGCAATTATAATTTTAAAAAACATGTAATGGATTTGGCATGGGCTTATTTATGCTCTGGGCATATTAATGTATAAAATTCCATCTCTTTCAAGTAGGCCTTTGTCCACTCAGGGCTGGTATAGTCCTATTTTTTTTCTGAAATATTGCAGCTCTAATATCACACAATTTCAGTAGGTATGAAATCTCGTTGCTCTAATGTCATGTATTTTTGTTTGATTGAAAAAATTGCATTTTGCATTCCGCAAACATGTCATTTCAAAAAATTTTCTACTTCTGCAATCCGCAATACTCTGACAATCCCGCCAAAATATCATGCACAATGTAATAAGTCAATCTAAAACATTTCCTTAATGATTACGTAATTGCGGTCACATCAAAGCAGTCACAGTGCATTTTCACATGATTAGTCACCACTTAAGTAAAGACAAATGTTAATATTGACTGTTTTTTTGGTAAAATAAGAGATTAGGGCTTAGGGGTAACACGTGCTTGGAACTTGGTAAAAAGTTTGAGGCTGGCAGCTGGCTCAGGCTGCTGGCTTGTATGTAAATGGCCTTTAATGGCCAAGGTATGGAATTCACGGCTCAAAGAAATTAAATTATGGCTCAAAGAAATGGAATCACAGCTGCTGGCTGGCAAATCCAAGAAACCACAGCTTGAAAAATTCAGTTGCAGCTTGCCAAGAAGATATATTCCATGGATGATGGCCCATGCCTGTCAGGTGTCAGCCTGTGTCAAATGTCCGACAGAATTTTACAAAAATTGCTGGCAAAAAATTGATTGTTGCTTTGTTGGAAATGTGCACAGGCAACTTTTAATAATTGTGGGCAAATATGTCATTCATTTTTCATTTCTTCTATAAAAATTAGGCAAAGGCAACAGTGATAGGGGTATTATTGCAGATTAACTACATCAAAAAAAAAGGCTGTTTTTTTTTAATTATATGTTTTTTGGGGTGTAGATTACGAATCTGAAATCCATTTTTGGCGGTCGGCATCGGAAAACCGATTTTTTTCAAAAAAAAAAACACCCTTTTTTTTGGATGTAGTTAATCTGCAATAATACCGTGATAGGCTCTAAACTGGTAAATCTGACAGACTGACACTAACAGGAGTCAGAATATACCTGTGATCAGTGTCCAGTGATTCTGATTTTCATGACCTGTCCCAGGCTGTCCGCGGCCCCATGCATATATTTTTACACCGTTCACTGATTTAGAAGTATGAACAGCCTTTTAAGATAATAAACGACAATTTTTTAAACAATATCAGATTTAGGTCCAAGGAGAATTCCTCAAAGACATCCAAAACAATCTCCCTGTGATCCCGTTTAACTCTAACCATACCAGTGAATCAGTGATACCACGGCTCTCCATTCGTTCTCAAATGAATAGTTAAAAATAATTTAAACATCAGCACCTAATAAAAGTTCTTATACTAAATAGATTTTGTATGTTTTACCTTTAATTTATAGGAGCTAACATAGAGAACAATTGATAAATAAAAATAACACGCAAACGAGTTAACAGCAATAACAACCAGCCTGACGCCTCGCTGAACCCATCACAACCAGCTGTTCCAAGTACAAGTGTACAATATAAACAAACTTAACAAAGAACATCCGATTCTACGACTCAAATACTACGCAAGTACAATTTTCATTCTGTGCGAGTAATTTTTATCGATCCAAAGAAATTTTGTAAATTAATTTTTTGGCAATTACAGTTCAGAACTTCGGTTGCTTATAAATTCCCTAGTGGAACGACAAAGGTTTATTATAACTTAACATAACATGTGATGGCGCTAAAGAGTAGGCATGATGCGGCCTGTTGCCGAATCTAGAATTTTTCGTGACTTGTTCATAGATCTAAATCTTGTCGTTTGACCGGATATTTACAAGACTGACGATAGTTTTAAATAGCTACGAGACTTCCACCGGGTTCGCTATGGTGCTAGGCATTTCAAATCTGAACATATATATTTCCATAGCTTTATCTAGTCTGTTCTTGAACGCGTTCATACTCGGAGCGCCAACGATGCAATCAGAGAGGCTGTTCCACGCGTCGGTGATTCGAAGCGAGAAGAAATGTTGTCGCGTGGACAAGTTGCAGCGCAGTTTTTTCAGTTTATAGTCGTGGCCCCTGGTGTTGGTTCTTGTTTCAAATTCTAGTAATCCTTCGGGGACCTTGTATAAACCATGAGTATACTTGTATACTTCAATGAGGTCCCCACGCAGACGTCGATAACTGAGGCTTGGAAGCTTCATAATCTTTAATTTTTTTTTTCATAAACTCGTAGTTTCTGCAAGGTCTCAGAATTATTGCTACTATTTGAAACCCACGATTGAATTAGTATATATAGTTCAACCATGTTTGAAACCTACTCGCTTCGAGTCACCATGTGGAACAGCCTCCCTGATTACAATGTACACTTTCCGAGTATGAACGCGTTCAAGAACAGACTAGAGAAAGCTATGGAGAAATATATGTTCAGACCTGAAATGCCTGGCACCAAATCGAACCTGGCGGAGTACAAGATCACGATAAGTACAAGAATCGGCGACAAGCCACATCAGGCCTATTCTTCAGCGCCGACATAACTCTGATACATGGTTTCGGAATGAGGTAAACCGTAAGCACTAACGTTATTTCCCATCCTTACCTACCAGTTCATGTACGTACTTAGAAAAAGACCATTCGGACTCTGCAAAACTATTGCATTGATCAAAATCTCTCAACCAGTAAAAGATTGCGTGCATATGTTCTTGTAGTATGAACGGCGAACACGCATCATATTTGGAGCTTACTGAAGAACATTGGTGGGTTCTAGCAAATGATTTTCTCTCGAGTTCAATATCAAGTTCTCCCAACACTGGAAGCAACAAGAGTGCATGCGAACCAACATTTTGAGAGACAACAGAAAGCCAAGGAAAATAATACGCAACAAAGAAATTTCACTATAAAATTAACGTCTACACTTGATTTAAATTACACATACTGTGTACAAGTCCGCACGAATCCTTATTTTGTGTGGGAAGTATACGTCAAATAAATTCAAGTAGGAGTATGGCCAATTTCCATGAAGAGTAGCCTAACAACTGGTTGATGGCGTTGATGCAGAAGGGTCCTTAAGTGGGGTTGATGGAGGCTGATTTAAAAGTGGCTTAGATGGAGGCCAGTTTAGAAGTGGCAATGATGGAGGCCAGTATAGAAGTGGCTTAGATGGAGGAGTGTTCAGAAGTGGATTAGATGGAGGAGTGTTCAGAAGTGGCTTAGGTGAAGATGGGTTTAGAAGTGTCAGTGATGGAGGTAGGTCTACAAGAGTCGTAGATGGAGGCGGGATGCACAATCTATAATGAGGGGCCTATCTTGGTGGGCCCGCCATCATGGGCCTCATCCCACCTCCAGGACCCATCATCATGGGACCCATTGGGCCCATAGGCCCACCTGGCCCCATGGGACCTGCAAAACAATAAAATTATAGCAATGTTAGTAGAGCTATTATCCAACAATAGTTCTTAAAATGGGCCATTCTACAATACTTCTTATTCAATATTCAATAAAAATGAGGTTTTATACAACAATACTTCTTACTCATTAAAAAAAAAATAGTTAGAAATTCTGAGTATGAGAAAGAAATTCTCCATAGAGTAGGAGTATGAGAATAGCGGGCATATCAAAGATCGCCCGCTATCGATTTTGACAGAAAAAGCATAAATAGAGCATTCATATTCGGACAATGAACCGCTCATTTCTCGAGTGTAGACATTATTTTTATCATCAATAGGAATTTAACGTGCAGCAATAAAAAAATTATATGATGTGCACTCACCAGCCATGCCAGGCCCATACATGCCAGGGCCCTGGGGACCCATCATTGGTCCCCCTGGCCCCATCATAGGGCCGCGAGGTCCCATCATAGGACCCATGTTGGGTCCCATATTTGGTCCCATGTTGGGGCCCATTGGCCCTCCCATTGCCGGGCCCATGGGCCCTCTGGGGCCTGGAGGAACTGAAATAAATGGGTCATTAATCAGGGGTAGTGGATTAATAGGGTAATGGGCCATTAATCAGGGGCAATTGATTAATAGTGTAATGGGTCATTAATGAGGGGGTGTTGTGTTAATAATATCAAGGTGATATTATTAACACAACATTTGATATTTGATAATAATATCAAATGTTGTGATATTGATATTTGATAATAATAGGGTGTGAGTTGTTATATAAATAATGTGATGGGCCATTAATGAGGAAGGATGGTTCAGTAATGTAATAAGCTAATTGCAATTAGTGGATCGTTAATCAGTGGAGAGTAATTATAGAGGCATTCAGAACAAGAATATTCGGAAATTGTATTTTAAAGCAAAACTGCAAATGATTAGCAATTAAAAAACATGCTATGTGTACTCAGGCTGCTATGTGTACATACTTAGGCTGCTATGTGTACTTAGGCTGCTATGTGTACTCAGGCTGCTATGTGTACTTAGGCTGCTATGTGTACTTAGGCTGCTATGTGTACTTAGGCCGCTATGTGTACTTAGGCTGCTATGTGTACTTAGGCTGCTATTTATACTGGTTTGATTGAAGACCAGAGCGTACTTTTTATTAACAATTTTCTTATTGTTTTTTTCAATAAGCCGAACGAAACTTCTTCTTATGTCCAAATTTCAATTTTTAGCGTTGTAATAACTGTTCACTTGCTTGATAATGAATATTGATATATTCGAAACGTCGCATTCCAGTAAAATGTCATTCGGTAATCTGCTTTAGGCTGCTATGTGTACTTAGGTCGCAATGTATAATAAAACAAGGAAATAACAGTACAGCTGCACTAGAGACTGAAGGTGATCACTCACCCATGTGTGGGGGAGGTATAGCAGCGCCCGTCTTGATGCTGCCCGTCGCAGTTGAACCTGCAAGTATTCAGATGATTACAATCATTGTCACCACTGAATACAGGGCCGTATTCAGGGCAATAGGAACAGGATGTGTAAAGCATTCATAAACATGGCTTGAACCTAAAAAAATACCATATGATTTAGTAGCTAAGAAAAGTCGTACACAAATAACATTGTAAATTTCTGAGTACCAGGAATGACAAAGAAACGAGGAGACAAAATAAAAAATGGAATGGCAATGTCAGCTCATGATAATGTTAAGAATTATAAATGAATTTGTGGAAAATACAAATTACCAACATTCTTTCTAGATTACTCACAGAAGAATTTTTTTACATTGACCCTAATTTTTTTATAAAGTTACACCTATAAATATTAAGAACAATTTAAACAAGCCCTAAATGACAGTTTATATACGACGATAGTGCGTCATTGTAGCCGGGAAAGGTTCCCTCACCGGTCATCTTGCCCGCCTTGAAGGCGGCGGTGGTGGCGTCTATCATGTTCTGCGCCTGGTCCTCCATCCACTTCTGGTAATATATCTTGACGTTCTCCTTGTGCTTGCGCCCCTGGCAGTGTGTCTTGCGTACGCTCGGCTGCAAACAAAGTCTTGATTAAAATCTATTCAAATTATTAAAAGCCTGACTCGACACAAATTGAGCTATACACTAGCTATTAATAGCATAAATAGCATATGATATTACAATTTATCAATTATTTATTATTAAAAGCCTGACTCAACACTGATTGAAAATGACAAGCTATTAATAGAATAAATAGCATATGAAAAAACACATAATTGCAACAGTAATTTATAACTTCATATAAACTGCAATTAGTATACATATTCAGATGCAGGCTGTACATGAATGTTCATGTCATTATATATACAGGGTGTTTCAGAATTAAGTAACCCTTTTAATTTGTTAATAAATAAAAAACTAAGAACGTTATGAAGTTGAAACTTGTTTTATTTAAAAGAAGAACATTTTCATGGTAATATTGTATCATAGTTACGTCATTATCCTGTATAACTCGTCAGAAACACTAATGAAGGTTATGAAAGCAACGAAGAGAAGAGCCCTATTTTGTCAAAACAATTGTGGTGGGCATTTAAAAGATATTATATTTAAAAACTAGGATACAATATTACTATAAAAATGTTCTTCTTTTAAATAAAACAAGTTTCAACTTCATAACGTTCTTAGTTTTTTATTTATTGACAAATTAAAAGGGTTACGGTACTTAATTCTGAAACACCCTGTAGTTACATATAAGATGTTTTGAAGCCTTCATATTGCAAAAAAAAAAACTTCACTAAAATATATGGAAACTGATGTCCTGTATATATATCCTGAAGGAAACTGAATATATATATAGGTTACACATATATTTACAAGAAAGATATGGAAATATATTTTTATTGTTTATACATAAATATATTCATCAAATACATTTCTAATATGTAAATTAGAATATAAAAATATCTAATTTTATAATCAATGCAATTATGTCAAAAGATTCACTAGACAGGCAGAGAGAAACTGGTTACACAATACCAATGGATCCCAAATATCACACAAGTATTTAAATATTAATAAAGAAAAGATTATATACAACAGCAATTCTTGTTTCAATTTAAAGCAACAAAATCAAAAGATCAAACCAAAAAAATTAAATATTTTTACAACATTGAGTAAGTTAAAGCAACAAAATCATATGAAGATCAAACACATAACATAAAATATTTTCACAAACATTGAGTAAGTTAAAGCAACAAAATCATATGAAGATCAAACACATAACATTAAATATTTTCACAAACATTGAGTTAAGTTATCACATTTATCTTACTCACCGAGTCATGAGTGAGGTGCGTGTCGCAGTAGTCGCAGTAAAACCTGCACACAAAATATGCTTATAGTTTTACATAAGTTAATGAAATAGTAATTCATTAAAGATAAAATGATGACTTAATGAGATGGTAAGACAAAAATTATCTCCAATAAACAACAAGAATAATTCAAGAAAATTTTTTATTATAGAGAGATCTTTACAAAGACTGTATAAAATAAATGCTTCTATTGCAGTCATTTAAATTACAATAAAAATTGCAGTTCCAATGAGAAAAAAAAATAAGTCACTAAAAATTATATGTTGAAGAAAGATTTCATTCTTGCCACTGTTGCAGAATAATAACATAACTGTAATTTTATTCATGATATTGATGTACAATTGAAAATCTGAGATAAAAAAAAAATGTATGGAAAATCAGCCGTTCCATAAGAACAGTTAAAAGCTTTGTAGAGATTAGTTTGGTGCAATAGTAGTACATATATAGCTATTTTCAATTAATATATATATAATATATTGCTTATTAATTGATAAAAATAAAACAGAATATTGTTTATCTTGTACTTAATATAAAGAACCTACTTTAAGTAATGGAGAAAATTTACACCCAAAGGCTTTGTATTGCATTCTTTATGAATTACTGGGATTAGAATTTGCTGTAAAATTCCATGTATTTGTTATTGGTTTGTAGTTACACAGACAAATGAATAGCAGGGCAATTTTTTACAACACTTCTCATTAACTTCACTCCTTGTTTGTCTGTCTGTCTGTACCAGGTATGCTATAAATCTTATAATAGATATTTAACACACTTCTACCTGTAAAATCGATCTGAAATTTTGCACACTTGCGTAAAGTTGGAGACAATACGTGAATCATTTGACAGAATAAATAATTTTAAAAATTAATTTTTTTTCATTATTAAAAAAATTTAAAAATAATTTTGTCTGCTACAAATCTTATAATCCATATATGACACAATTTGACCTGTCCAATTGATCTGAAATTTTGCACAATTGTATAAAGTCAGAGACAATGCACGAATCAATTGACAGAATAAATAATTTTGAAAATTTACAAAATTTTGATATCTTAAAAAATTTGAAAAACAATTTTTTTTCAATATTTGACAATAAAATTAGAAATTCATTGTACAAGTGGATTGTTCAGACACTTGACCAAGACACTGGATTGTTCAGAAGTGTTGTCTTTAAAAAGTAATTTTTAAATGCATATTATTCAAGTAATTGTTTCAGTTATTGGGTACAATGCAAGGGCGATATATATACTGTCTTTAATCAATACAAAATTTTAAGGGGAGCATCTGATCCCAAAAAAACTTTTTTATTTATGGACGGATCGCTTCAAAATTTGGTACACATGCGAAACAGAATTTAAGACTTTTTTTGTTACTGTGAATTTTTTGAAAAAAGGAAAGAAAACATGAAATTCTTAGAAAACGGCCAAAAAAAGGGGGTACCGGTACTGTAGAAATCTATCTAGTCCTAGGATTTTCAAACTACAACATCAAGACACATATTATTTGATGTGTAATGACCATATCTATAAAACTATCTAGGCATTTTTTTAAATTCTCATTTTTGTGGGTGGGGGAGCATTTTTCATAAATTTTTCAATTTTACCCCCTGCCACCCCCACTATGGCGGAACAAAATTCAAAATTATACCGAAATTGGAAAAACCCCTAGAATTGTTTGTAGATCTCTTTGTTGTAGACTGCATATTTATTGTGCCTGGACAGCATTATTCTCATAGGATTTTGTTAAGGGGCTCCACCACCCCCACCCTTTTGGGATCTGACGTGAACACATAAATCAACGTACAGAGATGGATGTAGTACCATTTGATGTGGCAGAATGTAAGCTTAAAGATGAGCATAAAAACAGGAAAAGTCAAAATTGTCAATTTTGGACCCAGACACTCCCCTTAAGATAACTTGAGAACAGTGGTACCCAATACATACAATGTGGTGTCCCATACATACAATTAGGTGCCCATACATAAACAAAACATTTTGGGTGCCCTCATGCTGCAGAATATTTTAGTGAGAGCATGTGTCTGGTCTCTGTAAGGTGTCTCATTCTATTCATTATAATTCAGACATAATATTCATTTGATGTGGTAGAGATTGATGAAAAAGTACTAGACCTGAGTCAGCGTCTGGACAATATCATGAGATAGATCACATGATCAAGACCTCAGTATTGGGCAGAAGCTGAGATTCTATAAAAGGGCTAAAAAACTTATCAAGGCCCCCCAGAACGTAACTCGCACCACAATGTAACTCGTGTTAAAGCTACCATAAAAGGGGGTAACTTAGACTAAATTTTTTTAATGATGCCATTTTTTTACTAGCTAAATTGAACTTAAATTGAAACATGCAAAATACCACCTCTAGGTTCACTCATCATAAATTACTGGCTCCTGCCTCTCATAGTTTTGAAGTAATTTAAAAAAAGTGATAGTCTTTGTTACCCCAGCTCTTGGGGTATCTTAGACTGGGTGGTAAAATCAATTATATTTTTTGGTAAAATAAGTCAAGGTTTTGGTGCTTTGTAGTAGAACTATTCTAGTTACACATGCAAATGACAAATTTGAGGAAAGTGTCATAGTTTGCAAATGGGGGGCGCCACTCCTGAATGGGGGAACTTAGACCANGCCCATTTGGGGGCGGCGCCACCCATTTGCAAACTATGACACTTTCCTAAAATCTGTCTTTTGCATATGTAACTAGAAGAGTTCTACTACAATGCACCACAACCTGGAGTTATTTGGAGTTATTTTACTAAAAAATAAAAATAATTTTACCACCCAGTCAAAGAAATCCCAAGAGCTGGGGTAACAAAGACCATCATTTTTTTTTTAAATTAAGACCATCAAAACTATGAGAGGCAGGAGCCAGCAATTTATGGCGAGTAAAGCTAGAGTATAGACCTGTATTTTGCATGTTTCAATTTAAGTTTAACTTATCTAGTAAAAAAATGGCATCATTTTGAAAAAAAAAGTGGTCAAAGTTACCCCATTTTACGGTACTGTTAGTAATTGATGAGTACGCTCTGCATGCTTCAAATATTTTAAAATGAAGTTTTATTCCCAGTGTCCCGAGTAGCCCCGTTTGATGGGGCTACTTGAGACACTTTTTTTTTTTGCTTCTGGCTCCTTACGAATAGCATATGGAATTTTTTTGAAGATGCCATTCGATAGCCCTCGCAAAGAGCTATAAAATGAGCCTAAATTCGTTTATGAAATGTTTCATCGTAAGAAGTTATTAACAAAAACGCTTAAAACCGTCCCGAGTAGCCCCGGTTGACGGTAGTGTTTGAGTTTTGGGGGTTTTTGTTAAAAAATAAAAAAGTGGTCTAAGTTACCCCGGGAGTCTAAGTAACCCCCTTTTATGGTACTTCGGCTTAACAGTCAATGTCTTAGCCTTATACCACTAATTTAACCCTTGTGTATAACCACCCCATATCAAAGTAAGTCCTCTAGACAGATGGTGTCTTACTTATCCCTCATCAACTTAGTCTATGAACCCTGTCTTTAGGTTCAGGTAGAAATAAGTGCATCTGGTACTCATGGTACTGAACTGAGAAACTTTAAAACTTAAAAGTTCCAAATTTCAGAAAATGACACATTTATAAACCATAATTATTTAAATCAAGCAAAAATACATTACATTAAGGCTGCAAAATTCAACACCTGCTAAAATTATACATTAGAACTGTAATATTTCAGAAAAAGTAGGACTTCTCCAAACTAGTATGAGTATGGAGGTAAATAGTGCTTTCACTCACTCTTGTGGTGAGGGTCAGGTCAGGAAAAGACCTACTTTTTCTGGAATATTGTGGCTCTAATATCATATAATTTCAGTAGGTAAGAAATCTCGCAGCTCTAAAGTCATGTATTTCTGTTTGATTGAAAAAAATTGCAGTTTGCGCTTTGCAAACATGTCATTTCATTAAATTTTCAACTTCCGCAATCTGCAGTACTTCAATACTCCTGCCAAAATATTATGCAGAACGTAATGATAAGTCAACAAAAAGGTCTTGTTGAAGATCGCATAGTAGCGGTCATGCCAGAGCGGTCAGACTGCATTATCATGTGTTCAGTTGCTATAAAAGTAAAGACAAATATTACCTACTGTTGCCATTTCTAGGGTAAAATTAGAGATTTGGGTAACACATGCACAGGACTTTGCAAATAAGTTTGCAGCTAGCAAATGGCTCTTCATGGCCAAGATATGGAATTCAAGGCTTAAATAAATGGAATCACGGCTGGCAAATCCATAAAACCACAGTTCGAAAAATCCAGTCGGGACTCAACAAGAAGATATATTAAAATGCCACGTGTCGATCAGCAAAAAAAGGCTTTTCTCCTAGACTCCTACTATGTTCCTGGCATTTCTATGGCCCTTGACTTATTTCTTCAGTAAAAAATTTATAAAATTAATATTTTGTCTACAATTAATAATAATAACCAGTGAAATTATATTTCCAATCTGCTACTTCCTACTTCTGCCAACATTCAAAATTGGATTCAATATCGATCTAGCCCACAGTGGAAAATTTTGAATTGGCAAAAATCCCCATGAATTGGCAAAAATACCCATGAATCTG
Source organism: Hyalella azteca (assembly GCF_000764305.2). Lineage (NCBI taxonomy): Eukaryota > Metazoa > Arthropoda > Malacostraca > Amphipoda > Hyalellidae > Hyalella > Hyalella azteca. The sequence goes on from NW_025932489.1 coordinate 58,186, forward strand.
GCCAATTTTGCTGTTCCTAAGGTCTCTTTTCTAAGTATTCAGCAAAAATAAGAAAATGGCTAATTTTTATCCATGACTTTGGAATAAAATCCATGAAAATTTATGTGAAACAATAATTTTCACTGACAATTTTAGGAAATTTTGGCCCAATGGACCAATATTCAAAGTAGGAATCTGGCCAGGTGAAACTAAAAGAACTTACTCAGTTCAAAAATACAAGGTGGGGTAAACGCACCATATTCCGACATCGTGGGTAATTCCGACACTTCTCAACTTTTTCTGTTATATTAAGCTTTGTCTTAGTTCCATGCATGCGTAGATGGTTGAAATAGTGACGTCATACGATTGCGCGCCAGATTCCCGCAAAACACTAGGTCTGGCGAGAAAATGTTAGATCCTCAGAGTGANGAAAAAAATCGGTTTTCCGATGCCGACCGCCAAAAATTGATTTCAGATTCGTAATCTACACCCCAAAAAACATATAATTAAAAAAAAAACACCCTTTTTTTTGGATGTAGTTAATCTGCAATAATACCCTAATTTTAACATAGTGGCAAAGCAGAGAGTTTTTTAGACTCTCCCTCAAGTTCATTTTTGAGTCCTATAAGTAGACCAGTGAAGTATCTTGGATACCAGAATTATCATACATAAGAAATCTGTTAAAATCTCGAGTAAATGAGGAAATTAAAAATGAACCGATTCTAAAAAATCACTGGTTTGCCTGGCTTGCCACTATGGAACTAAACCATCACCATGGTTTAGTTCATGTGATTGATGGTTCCATCAATCACATGGAACTAAACCATGGTGATGGAACCATCAACGAATGCATGGAACTAAAACAAAGCTTAATATAAAGGAAAAACTAGAGAGGTGACGGAATTACCCATGATGTTGGAATATACTGCGTTTACCCTATGTCCAGGTGTGTTTACCCTAAATTATAAAAGGAAACGATAGTTTTAGATTTTGAAATTAAATTTCATAAGCGGTTGTTTTACTTGTTTAACATTTACAAACATTTATTGCACCATCTGAAATTCTGAAAAAATAACTGAATTCCACCCCCACCATGCCTTTAAAATTGAGTGATAAACTCAGTTTCATACCTAAATCCAGTCAAGGCTGAGAAAGAAAACATTGTTTACAAATGCAGTAAAACTGTACACTTTACTAGGGACTTGCCTAGGGCCTAGGCTGCTATGAATGTTCTTGGATTGAGTAAAAACTAAACTCAGCTAGACTAAAACCTCTTCCTAAAGGTCAACAACTTATTAATTTGTAAGCTATTTGTCACTAAATTTTCAATACATAAGAATTACCTACGATTTGCGTGGAACATAAGACATTTACTGTAACTGTTCCAAAGGGTATAGTTTTACTTACTTTGGCATGATAATGATTCAATTTAAAATTCTCAATACTAATAAAGCAGCAAAAGACTTCACTCTCAAGTCTCTTTCTTGAAAGCTGCACGCCGCTGGATAAGCTCGGAACCGCTGACCGCTCGACACAAACGTTCTACCCGGTAAAGTGAATCTCCTGAAGACTCTCTAAACGTCCTGTATTACAAAATTTCACAGCTAATAATCAGGATGATGCCAATTTTTATTCGCTGCTCATTATTCGTACCATAAATTCAATTTAGAAGATATTGTGATTAAATCCAATTCTTATCGATCTTTTTATATGCTAGCCTTATGGTATAGAAGATAAAAAAAATCGCAACATAGGCAATAGGGTGCTACCGCATGGCTTTTTAGTTGAAAATGTTACATAGTTTTTAGTGTAAATTTAAATTACACATTTCTATTGCAAAAATGAATAATGAGATAAACTAGCGCACATAGGGAATATAATGATTTGATATAAAATTTAGGTAATTATTAGCTTCATCGCAGGATCCACAAGAAGATGCAAAATTGCAAATGCGCTGACTAAAATAGTTACATTATATTTGAAAGACATCACCCAAGTCTATAAATTTTCATTTACAGCATTTATGAAATAAGCTCACCCACGAAACTTTCTTATGAAAAACCTATCTAGTTCTACTTTAATTTCCAAAAACCATTCCAGTAGTAAAACCCATCCCAGAACTACTGAACACGGTAATTTCCATTGACACATTAGAAAACGATCCTATCACTAACTGGATCATTATTCACCGCCGGGAGTTCAACATCGTAGCCATCGGCTGGATTCAGTATCATAACCCCTAAGAACGACTCCAATATGAATAATTTCATATATTATAATTCTAATGGCAGTGAATTTGTGTAAAGAATTGGCACTTGCCGTGTTTTTACACAAGTGAGTGAGTTGTCATTCTAACAGAGTTGCCGACGCGAGTAAAGATGCCTTTGAGCTCAGCAGGCAAATTTGGTCGCATGCGCAGTTTGGTCGAATGAGAAGATTTGAGAAGAATACCCCTCGTATGAGTTTGGACTTTCTCTAAAAATTTACCTCATTGCACATCTTTCTATAATCGATAATTCAGAAGTGCGCGACCGACATTGATTGACTCACAATTTCCGAAGGCTTCCTCTACAGCGAATATGGAAATCATATTCGTTAGCGTTTCCCCAACTATCCAGTCAAACATTTTCTATCAGCAAATTAAATTTCATCTTTGTTCTGAAGCTCACAATTATCCGCCATCTACAAATAAAATTATTATATTTTTCCTTTCATGATTTTTTTGTTAAATGGTCAAAACATTTTAACATGCTAATTTGTATGTTCAACACCACACTTACCTGCAAGCTTCATTGGCGAATTTTCATTTGCTGCGTATATATGCTTTTTTCTGAATATCCATATTATCATATAAGAAACGATATAATATAAAATATTATCCTGAAATGAACTACATATAGTATATGAGCAGAAAATGTGCATGTATGCGTAAACTTGTGAGGCAAGTCACATGCAGTTATGTTCGAACGTCGTGATTCAAGAATAAATTAGTTGGTGAGGCAACCATTTTCTATGTTGCGCAGACCTTCAACGTAGTGCTCAGTAGCTGTGGGTCGGGTGCGAATCACGTTACCAATATTAACAAGCATACTGCTAAGAACTCTAATATATTTTTGATCCCGAGTACGTCTGTATAGGCGGGCGGGATATTATGTAATTATGAAATACTTGATTAGAGAACTGGTACACCTTCCGTCTGTCTCATCACGTCAGTACGTAAGTCACGTGATCTGCAGTATCTTGGTTACCGAGTTTTCACAGGCAGACGCGCCTCAGTACCTCAGAATACGCCGTTCAAATTGCTTACACTTAAATTCACTCCATGACTATTTCAATGGCTCACAACTAGGTCTCCAAATTCAATAATCAATTTACGGCCGGACTCGCGGCCGGCCTCCAAATTCAATGATCAATTTACGGCCGGACTCGCGGCCGGCCTCCAAATTCAATGATCAATTTACGCCCGGACTCGCGGCCGGTCTCCAAATTCAATGATCAAGGAATATCTCCTAAACTACCGAACGCAGCTCGATGATACTTGGTATTCGTATTCATTAGCACCTAACGATGTTTAACTTGTGATTTTTTTCAAAATTTCGCCTTCACTCGTGAGTTGTATGGCGATAAGGGCTGAAATTCGTAGAGTTCAAGAAATTTCTCACAACTACTGCACATATATGAACGAAATTTTGAATATAAATCCTAACCACCCAACGGAGATGTATAGCTCCTGAATTTTTTTTTATTTCTCCTTCATACGGAGATATTTTTTGACCGTATATTATATATACGTGGCGAACCCTTTGCGACTACCATTTCGTATGGAGGACGCCCTGGGCTTGCCATGTATGACGTACAGAACATGAGACAACATGACTACATTTTGTATGGAGGACGCCCTGGGCTTGCAATGTATGACGTACAGAACATGCGACAACATGTGCACGACACGATCCAAATGAATCGAATTGAGCCTTTTCCAGTGACTCGACGACTTTCATGCTGGGAAATTAAGGAAGGACTTGAATATGGACTCCATAAACCAAGGGTATTATTATTATATATACAGGATTCAATCATATTGTGATTGTATCCCTAAAATAGCCCTCTCTGCCCTGAGTGCGGCGTAATAGATACACCAACCATCACCTCTTCAGCTGCCCTTAGTTCCCTTAGTATTTGTTCGGGACGTAGCAGTCCCAGGCCACGATGGATCGCCGCCTCTGATTATCGTTCATCCGCCCTCATTTGGGCCACCTGATGCACGATGCTGTTGCTTGCTTCTCGCCGCTGGTAGTGTTGCAGGGGAGGTCGATCTGGGATTGTGCCCAGGAAGACGTCCAGTCGTCTCTTGAAGGTCTCCAGGGTGAACTCCACCTCTCTTAGATCCCTTGGTAGGACATTAAACAACCTCGGCCCGGCCACGGAAAGGGATCCTTTCCGCAGGGATCGAAATTTGACCACCGATCTGTTACGTATAGTGGGGGGATCCTGCACAGTCTTCCCCTTCTTTCGTTATGGCGTGTCTCAATCTTAAAGGTCTCGCTTTCTGAGTTTGGTGCCATTCTGGTTATCATTTTCCATGTGTATAAAATGACATACCACTCCCGTCTCCTCTGCAGTGAGTACAGACCCAGTCGTTGTAACCTCTCCCAGTAGTTCAACTCTTCCATCCCTCTGATCCTGGAAGTGAAGATTCGTTGGACCCCTTCCCGTTGGCGCATTGCGCCTAGTGTGAACGGAGTCCAGGGCTGGCAGCAGTATTCAAATATAGGTATTACAAGGGCTCCGAAGAGTGTGATCATCGGTTCCGCTTCTCTCGTTCTGAGTGCCCGCCAGATCCACCACATTTGTCGCCCACCTCTTGCGGTTATTGCCGCTATGTGATCACCAAAATTGACCTGATTGTTCATCAAAACTCCTAGATCGCGAACGAGTCGCTTCTCTTTGATTTTCGAGTTGTCAGGTGCCAGGTAGCGGAGCTCCATTCCTGCTCTTCCACTACCTCTGTACCTCAGAACCTCAAACTTGGTCCCGTTGCACTGCATGCTGTTCACTTTAAGGGCCCAGTCATATATTGTCCATCGCACCTCACCTCGCTAACCTTACTGGACCTCTGGTCTAACCCTGGACCGACTGCGGCATTCCTCTCCTCACTCCCATCGTTTTCCGACATCCTTGGAGTGGATCCTCCGCGCCCTCCTCCTCCCCCGGAGCCGCCGCCTTTACGGGGCGCCGGCGAGCGGCAGTTCCTGGCAACTAACAACAACAAGGATATATGCAATATGTCCCATTTGTAACCAGGAAGATACAACTAACAACAACAAGGATATATGCAATATGTCCCATTTGTAACCAGGAAGATACAACTAACAACAACAAGGATATATGCAATATGTGCCATTTGTAACCAGGAAGATACAACTAACAACAACAAGGATATATGCAATATGTGCCATTTGTAACCAGGAAGATACAATATCTCACACTTGCTGCTAACATGTACCAGATTTGCAGTACCAAGAACAGCCTTTGCTGCCGCGTTGGCAGACATTGCAGTTCCTTGGAGACTGAGCACAGCCCTAGCAGCTCAGATCCCTGCAGCAAAGCGCCCTCTTGTATTTTCTAACATGTCACAATTTCTGTTGCAGTCTCAAATGCTGGCTTTACTATGATGCCAAAAGAGCTATATATAATTGACTTATGTCTTGTTCAGTCTAATTTTCTCTCAGGTTCAGTCTCCTGACATGAGCAAGTTTTATCTGTGAGGCCTGCTGCAGTCCCGTGATAACTTGCACATTGGCACCAGAAGCTGTACTCTAAACTAGCAAAGTACCAAGTTTGGTGTTCTGCTCTTTCTCTCTGACAGGGAACAGGCTGGCAGGTGCTTCGGACACCACAAGTCTTAAAACCAATTATAAAAAAAGAGCCTCGCTTCTCAAATGCCAGCATTTAGGCATTGTTGACCGATGAACAATATTTTTCATGTATAAAAGACTTACAGCAAGCAGGCAAAACATAAGTTTGTTGCAATACTGCGGACAACAACATTGCTCTGGATACATTGTAAGTGATTTGCCTTCGAATTCATATAAATCAGGCAGTTATAAACAAGCTCACATACAGTTAAGAAACACTCTTTGAATGAATAATTTTAATGAGAGGGTCGAATTATAATTCATAGTAATGGTTAGAGGATATTATATTATGCTATTGGTTTCCAGTGTTCGTTCAAACTGAAGAAAATATTTAGATTATGAAAAAGGGGGAATTCTTTTTTATAATAATTTAGTTAATAATGTGACGGTGGGCGGTGCTTTACGATTCCATGAATGTGAAAGCAAAATAATCTAACGCTCACATCGGTGGACAATGTATGACTGTCTCGACAATAATATTCAATAATGAAATAATCTCTGCATTTCATTAGGGGGGTCGCTGGAAGCAACTCTGGGTTACATTATACTGCACCTCACAGAGTGATAATTTCAGTCCCATTATATTGATGGCACAACATTACAGATTTTGAATTAACTGATGTGGCGAAATATCTACTCAAAAAGCCGAGAATTTTTTAATAAAGCTCAAATGCTGATACGCTAGGAATTCAACTAAGCTATGTTTAATAATTTTAGCTTGCACTTAAATTTTTTTACTACATTTCATGTAGAAATTAAATCATAAAAAAATTTCAATTATTTAAGCAGGAAATTATGGCACATAAGTTATTGCACTGAGTTTTATAACAATGGCAAAAAATGCTTTTAGTTCAAATACAGTTTATTTTAAACGTAATTATATCTAAATAACAAAATTGTACTACTAGTAAAAATGGATATATGCCTACCAATACTTACTATTGCATATAGTTTCGTTTAAACACTCCACATAGCATCGAGATCAAAATTTCTAACAATAAAGAGACACGCTCATCACTCATTAGAAACTCGCATTTGTTTATATATAAAACCACTGCGAATAAACCTGCAGATACAAATGCATTAGCATAAAATACAGATTATCTAGAGGTTAATGACTGTATTACAAGTGTTGTAAGCTTTGAATCGTAGCTAACCCTGAGCCAAACATGAACCTGAGCCAAACATGTCAGATGTCATGGTATTTTGCGGATACGAGCTAAAAATCACTGTCGTAATAAAGAACTAGTGCGTGACGTCATGTAGCAAGTTGTAATGTGGTCCGGCTGCGACTAGGTGTTGTCAGTCTCTATGCAATAGCCAGTACGAATGGACCTGACCCCTGCTGTTCTATGATGTAAGTGCATATATACCCAAGTTTATTCGATCCTTGATCCCACAACAATCACTATACGTTTCTACAGTGACATGTTAGAAGGAGTTCTTCATAGCATATATACATGGCACTTTAATAACCAATGTTGTACGTAACATCAATTGCATCCTGCTACATGTTAAAATGATCATTGAATTGATGGTGACAAGAATACAATGACTTGGAAGGGATAGTTGCGCATTGTATATTGTGAAGTTTTAAACACACGTTACTTGCTTTAATTTTGCACTTCAAGCTCTGATCATGAGTACATCAATAACATAAACTATTAACAGTTATTGAAATAACGGTTATAATGTTTCTATTTGTATATGCGTTGTAGGAAAAAATTTCCATATAATTATGCATAGTTTAAGGCTAAAATTTCTAAAGGTATAAATATTTGAAGCCTGCAAAAGTGAATGTTACATAATGTAAAGTTGACTTAGAAATTCATGTTGCTCTTGCGATATAATTATGCATAGTTTAAGGTTAAAATTTCTAAAGGTATAAATATTTGAAGCCTGCAAAAGTGAATGTTACATAATGTAAAGTTGACTTAGAAATTCATGTTGCTCTTGCGATTGCAGGCGCCACTTGCCACTGTGGACCACTTAAGCATGAAGTTTGGAGGGCTGCTCGCTCCAATGACGAGTTCATCTGAAAATGCAAATGACTTCTTAATATTGTTTGCAAGTAAAATGTAATTATAACAAATGATCTTCTTATTTAACTCATTCCATTTATATGACAGAAAATGTTGAGTGATCTTCTTCACAATTATAATTCCCCCACTGGGTTTGAACTGCCTAAAAATTATAAGTGTGATAATAAACTTAAATTAAGTAATTTATTGCCTTAAATTACTTGAAGGTTTATTATTTTTTGTTGGATATAGTTACACTTATTTTCATTTCAATTGCTCCAAAAATACTCGCATAACTCTGATAGAATAAACTTAGTTAAAGCAACCTATAGTTATATTCTTTATAATGATTACAGTAACCTTTGCAATATATGCATCAGAGAAATTGCTCAGATATCTACCTGAAGTACATTTTCAAGTAAGTATCCCATACAAGATAATAAATACACACAAGAGATACTTAAAAACTTAACAAACATTTGGCAGCATGTGAGCCTTACTAAGGAAAACACATGCTGAATACTTACAATACTGGTAATGCTTTGCAGAAAAACAGCCTGAGACAACAGCACCGCAATGTGTAGATGACTGATTTTGCACCATGTCACCTGTAAATAAATTAGAAGAATTAGAATAAATTAGAATTAGACCTGTAAGTGAGGAGGTGTGGCTAACCACTGTGCTACAGTGGATATAAAAATGGTTATATAATATATATGTACTGTAACAGCTACAAGATGTCTCAATTTAATTTGTTTTCAGAACTAGGAGCTCAGATGTCATGTATTTAGGTTCAGTCAAAAACATCACAGCTTGTGAATATATCATTCCTTAAAATGTGAACTTCCACAGTCTTGTAGCAGACTCCTGTGCAACTACAAGAAAATAGTGGTGGACTTGTGGTCCTGTCTTGCTACAATAAAAGACTAAAACTTTTCATCAAAAAATAAATTTACATGCTTAAAATTGCCTTTATATTGGAGGAAGATGTATTTGTTGCTATTTTTGTAGTATAATCAAAGATGGCTGGATACTGCAATTGCAGCTCAAAAAAGTTGCTTCATCTAGAATATGCCTAATGTTTACAGTGTTTAAAAATGCACTTGCTATTTTCCCTAGATGCAAAGTCATTATTATTGGAACTCCTACAATCCAGTTGCAGCTCAGCAATATTTTCCACCCTAGACTTTGGAGCCATTCATTGTGCTCCTGCCATTGTCTTTGAATAATGCATTTCATGGATGTTTTTGTATTGAAAAAATAAAACTTCAGGGTTGGGAGTTAAGAACACTTGTAGTAGGGGTGAAACATATCTAATTCTGTCTCTGTGACATGACTGAAGTATTTCCACTATTTCTGGCTCCCTGTCAGAGAGGTAAAAATATCAGGAAATATGCAATTCATATAAAAGAAATCATGCAGGTTACTTTGGCTCCAAAACTGTCAGTGGAAGTGGAGTTTTTTGAGAAGCTGAGAAAGTTGATATTTTTCTTATCTGTCTTTAATTAGTTCACTACCCATAAAATATATCCCTAAAAGTAAAAGTTACTGTTATAGAAATAATTTTGATTGCCATGCAGCCATTCCATGGCTTTCCATCTTGAGTCTTGACTATCAAGCCCTACCTATTTAGCTATTTGAGTACCTAATAATACTATAAAGATCTGTAATCAATATGAAATATTGGGAAATTGGCAGAACTACTAAGCAGAAGTTTCCTAAGATTGCAGGCAGAAACGATTGCTTTGCAGCTTTGCCCGTTCACATAGACATAGGCTAATTTGCAAAAATTACAGAATGCAGAGATATATAATTTTTCAATAAAGAAAAGGATAACAGGTTGTAGTAACTAGTAACAGCTGAACTTTGATGTCTTCCCAGTTGTTTTACCCAATTTATGGGTGGCTTCTGCCAAATTTTCTACTACTTTGGATAGGCTAAGTAGTCTGATCAAGACCTGCTTAATATTTTGCAATTTAATCCTGTGATTACCTCACAGATAAAATTGATTCCCAATAATAATAGCCAACACGCTGATCAAATAATACCATAATATAGTTACAACTTACTAGAGTTCATGACATGAATAGTAAACAGCTTGAATTTCTTTA
>NW_025932490.1:0-3808 GCF_000764305.2 Hyalella azteca
GCGGTGAATGCTTGATCTATAATTTATTATTTTTCGTCAAGCTCGGCTTTCATGATCGAACATGCTCGAATATATAGTTTTGGGCAGAAATGTTTGTTTTCATAATTCATTATAATTACATTCATTAGATGACATGTGGGCGACGTTGCTTGCCAATTGTTCATTATTTCAGTAGAGGGGAGTTTGATATGATGAGTTTTGCTCATCAATGAAATGATGAACTTTTCATGTATATTTGCTGATCTTCAGTGAAAGTCTGGGTATAATATAATGAATGACCATAAATAACGTTCGCGTTGTGCAGCGTACCAAAAAAAGGGTCTAATTAAGGCCAGTGCATTTCACGATTTTACCTCTGCAAAAAAATAATTTTCCTTTAATGTATTTAGGTTTCAGAATTTCAGAGTTGAAAATGAACTTTAAATGCTTCGCCCCACCAAACACAGGTGTTTCATACTTAAATCAATTCAATTTAGTTTGCATGGAAATCATTCATGGCTGTGGCAACGCAGCTGCCAGCGGGACACAGTTGCGCTTTGTTATCTCGCCACAAGCTCTGCAATAACTAATTAGAATATAAGTGACTAGGATAATATAACGCCACGTGAGACCTGCATTCCTGGAATAGCAACAAAGGCACTGTCGCAGTGGTTGAACTGGCGTTATCGACCAGATACTGGCGATCAATAGATTTTTGATGGTCGATAACCTACGGAGCAGCACGTAATGCCTGAAAATGAGAGCGTTTCTATAGAATTACCTCCATTTGAAGATCTGCCATGTTGTGTTCGAAGCATAGAGGAACCTGTATTAAAATATAGCAGTAATTTATTACTCGTATCGACCATTAATGGAGAATTAAATTTTTTCAGATGCGTGCTCACTGCTTAACGATTAGTTGTACGAAGTGCGCACTCGAGTGCGTCGGAATGACGTCGAACTTTCATCCTGGAGTTCTGCTCATCCATCCGCCTCATTATATAGTGCAACTTTACTTGATACATAATACTGATGGTATAGATAAGTAGATACATATTGTAATACTGATGGTTTAGGAATAGTAGGCACTCCGGCCTGTTCACATACCTTGGTAGCTTCCAGGCTGTTTGTACTTCATTTGGTTGCATGCATGGTTGCTGACGCAGGATAGAATTAAGGGCAAAAGGGTTAGCTGGTGGTGGCGCTCTGGATCGAAGAGGCACTGGTCGGTTCAACCAGAATTTGTCCAACTTGTTTTGGAAGGCGTTGACGAAAGGAGCCGTTACGGCGCTGTCTGCAAGACCATTCCACGAGGAAACGACCTTCTGAGAAGACGAACATTGCAGCGTACCTGCGTCTGGGAGCGAGTTTAAAAATTCAGGCTTAAGCTGATTTTGAGCCGATGATGTAGCTGGTCTCCGAAACATTTTATATGATGCTATGGTAAATTTTCTTGTCATATTCTTAGCTTTTCTGAAGCTAGACAAAAAAAAAAGATTCGAAGAAACACGACAACATCTAACTGAAGATTTTACCGCTTATATATCCCGGACAAGACCGATCTACTGAAGAGCCTCGGTATTGTGTCGCGAGTTATATAAGTTGCTGACTAATTAACCGAGTTAAGTTTGGTCGAACTTCCACTGAAGAGGACAGCCGGGAAAAATTATAAACTCTGCTGACTTAGCTCGTGATGCTATCTTACTAATGAAGTGAGAGAGCCTGAGCTATAAAGTTAAACAATACAACACTGAGCCTTGACTTGACAATTAAAGACTGAAGTAAAGTAAAAGTAAAAGAGTGTTAACGCTCTTAAACTGTAGACTTTTGACGAGGGGCATTTAATATGAGGTGGTGAGCCTTTACCGTGTAATTTATTCCGTATCAAGTGCCATTATGCAGAATTCCTGACGTGTAAGTACATTACAGTGAGACAGAACCCTATGTTCTTCCAAGCGGTGAATTTCAGAAGAGAGAGTAACTCGTTAGAAAATATAGGACGCAAGAAGTTGGGAGCCAGGAGCTGCAATTCTTTCTCGTCACTTGTCATCTGAAAAGAAGTGTAGAGATAAAAGCGTATTATTAAGAACTGACGTAAGAAAAATTTACTCGAGAGTTGGCTGAAAAATTTTCAGGTGTCAGGCGATGACATTTTATTATCGTCGTGCGCAAAATTCCACTTCACCCCATGCAGTCACTTACCACTTACATTTCAACTGAAAATTTTTTCCATCCCTTTTTTTACGCGCTAATTTGTCCAATTTTGGGCTTGGTAATGAAAATTTGAAGGAACTGGTCAAGAAACGATTATTAACGAACCGAGTTATTGAAGCTCCTCTCCTATCTTGATGACGAATATCTCAAAATTTTATTTTCTATTATTTTGGAAGAGAAAGGTGTCCCTAAAATAATTCCAATGTTTCACCCATAAGTCAAACATAGAATTGTGTTACTAAATGCTGTGAGAAGTATGATCATTAAAAAAACTGTCGTAGAATATTTATCTCGATCAACTGCAGCTATAACTTAGTCTTTTTTTTTGCAGATTCAAATAAATTCACAGCCGACACCCGCTGCCAATTGCGAGCAAGAAGCAACCTCTCCAAAAAGCAAGAGTCAAAGTAAGTAAACTTTAAAGAACGTCTCCTCAATCTAACTTTATGCAGAGGGTCGAAGTAGCGCCATACTTTCCTTTGATTTGCTCTAGCCCTCGTACGTCACAGAACTTTATTCTTCTTCCAAAATAACACACGTTTTAAACACGCCGAAGCAGGAGATCGATCTCTGACGTTTATGTCTGTGCGAGTGCATTTCGGATAAATTATTAAGTGGTTAAATTATTATTAATTAATTCTTAGCTGAAATATTCAGCTACGTAAGAAAAACTGATTAGGTAGTAACGAATTTTGTATTAAATATTTATTATTTTGCTGTTGGGAAGGAAATATTTTCGTTCCTAATTTTTCTCACTCAGCTGAGAGTTTTTTTAGCAATTTGTTTGCTTTTGCACTAAAGTTCAAATCCGCAAATGTTTACGAAACCAATCAGAAAACTTCGCCAGCATCTGCCGACCTTGTCACTATAAATTAAATTAGAGAGTTTGCTATTTGCATTTGATTAGTAAAGTTAAGCGACATTTTTCGTTTTGGTTGATGACCAGGGATCCCAGGTAAAGGTTTTGATCCCACCAGATATTTTTATGCAAACGGAAAATCTGAGACGTAAAAGTAAGAAATAATTTAACCTTATATTCAAATTACAAGATACATCCCAAATAATTAACTTTGAAATTTCGCTTCATTCCGCATGGCACTTTGCACTACGCAAGGAAGCACTAAAATATTATAAAAAATCTGCCATTCCTAGAATAATTGTTATGGTTGATTCCTTATGCTCCCTGATTTGACATTATTAAGAGTAATTCTAGTTTGTGAATATGCATTTTATTTATTTATAAGAATGTCTAGCATTTGTTGAAGATACAGCGAGCCATTTTAAAATAGGGTATTGAATATTGAATATAAAATAAGGAATATTGAATAAATAAACTATTATTCATGATAACCGAAAAAAATTGGCATGTGGAGAAAGCCATTATTTTTATTTTTGGAGTCAAAACGACGGAAAAACACAGATCAATATTCTAACTGCATTTTCTGGAATGAATGAATAAATGACTTGAATGAATTATGATTTTTTCGAATATTATACTAATATTCTCACACTTGGCGGCATAATACCTGTAATACCAGGCTATGCCATACCATGGACGTCTCGGAGACGTTTCAAGAGTCCTTGGCTCCGTAATACCTGTAATACCAGGCTATGC
>NW_025932491.1:0-354 GCF_000764305.2 Hyalella azteca
ACGGATGAGTTGAAGAATTTCTCGGCGTTCTTGAATTTATGAAAACCGCATCGAAATTTTGTAAACAAACATGGATTATCATTATGTGCGTTACCAATGCTCATTACTTATTATTACTATGAAAGGATTTTGCATTGAGTTTACGGTAGTGGTTTGGGTTTACGTAATGCATGAAGGGACAATTATGCTTTTAAGTTACTTGACTTGACAAGTTAGACGCTTGAGGCCTTTCTCAGAGACCTGTTCGTCTCTCCGAGATTATACTAACTTTGTAATATTAGCAAAATTCGGGGGCGGCTGGGTTGCAAAAAAAAAGTTAGTGTCTAGTTCTGGCATGATGGAGCATAGAGAGTA
>NW_025932492.1:0-581 GCF_000764305.2 Hyalella azteca
TTAATCTAACTTAATCTCTAAGGTCTCCGTTACAGTAAAACGGAACATAATTTCAATTAAATGGAACATGAATCGGTAAAATTTCTAATAATGTACCTCCTTTACTCTTTTATTTTGTCTCAAAACTGCTCAATCGGTTCTGCCTCACCCTGTATATTGAGAGGTTGAGATTGTATTGACTTTTTAGGCAATTAGAAAGATTTTTCACCCTAATATGAGTATTCTAATTAAAATATTTAATTTCAATCATTATATATGTGAATTTAAAACTAGAAACTAAACAATTACCAAGACAATATACAAAATAATTAATTGCAGTGAATGGATATAAAATATTTGAATTGTATGTCGTATGAGGTTTGTTTGGTTATTGTCCAGTTTATGTTTAGTATTGGTTTATTGGTCTGAATTAAATGGTAACTACTAGTTGGTGTGTATAGAGGGTAGAGTCTGGTAGATTTATAGGACATAAAACTAGTAAGATAAATCTATTGATAGTGCTGTGCACTGTGCTATCAGCTACCTATCTGTTATGTGACTCTCTTAGAAGATCTGCATTCCTGAAGTGTTTTTGTATATTG
>NW_025932493.1:0-32312 GCF_000764305.2 Hyalella azteca
TAAATAATAGCTTTTTTTCATGGGTCACATTTTTAATTTTTTAACCTATTAGATATGCAAACTTTTCAAATCTTTCTATTGTGTTATGTAGCCTCAGTATTAGGCCTTTAATGCCCATTGACAAAATTTTTCTATGTCGAATAGTTTTTGAGTTGTGGGGGTTTTGTTGAAAAAACGAAAAGTAGTCTAAGTTACCCCGCCGGTCTAAGTTACCCCATTTTACGGTTCTACTGTAAATGCGTTTTTGGGGGTGTCCCAAATAGCCCCAAGGGGTTGTTCCGAGTAGCCCCGCCGTGCGAAAATGGCTGCCATTTTTTTTTTTGGATTAAGGTATGTAAATTCCGCAAATAAAGTTTTCATGCTGACACTTGTCTGACACTTTTTTTCTAAGCAAAATTTTTTAATATGACAAAAATTTTTTTTACTACAGACCTTTGCAGAAGTAACTTTTCAAAATATTGTTTTTCACCATTTTTTTCAGGAATTTTTCAAAGCTAGTTAATGTAGTATTTTTTAACTTTCTTTATTCTACATAGATTGGAAAATTTTTTGACGTTTATGATTTGTTATGTAGCATAAAGCAAGTTAAGAAATCATAGATTTACTACCTCTAAAAAATCTCTAAACAATGTTTAAAGTGTGAAAAGGGAGATTTTGGAAATGTACCTCTGCTAAGGTCTGTAGCAAAAAAGATATTTGGCGTATCAAAAAATTTTTACTTGCATCAAAGTAAAGTTGCACACAGGTGTTGGCTTAAAAACGTGATTGACAGAATTTGCATATCTCATTCCAAAGAAAATGGCAGCCATTTCTGCAAGACAGGGTAATCAGGGGCACCCCTAAAAATGCATTTACAGTAGAAGCTTGATTAGCAAAGGCTCCAGTTAACAAAAAAAAAAAAAATCAATCAAGAACAAAATATTTTGATAATATTTTCCTTGTTCAGCAAAAAAAATCACTTAATGAAAAATTAATGCATCATTGGTCATTACAAAATTGTGCAGAATGTCATAGTTTGAATTGTGCACTGGGCAACTTGTAAAGAAAAGTAATTAACCTGAACTTTTTTTTTTAGTGAATTCACTTGACTCAATTACAATGGTGCAAAATTACAAGCTATCCTGTATGCTTAGCTACACAAGAAATGCTACATGGCTGCTGATATGAAGCTTGCAATAGACAGGGTCATTGCTAATGCTCTATGGCATATCCATGTAATAGGTAATATAACATCAATAATACAGTAATGTATTGATAAGGTAATACCATCAATAAAAAAATAGTAAAAATCACAAAAATCATTTATTCTACATCTACATCACCTGCAAAGAAAGAGGAAGACTTCAGAATATTTTTTAGTTATGGATGAGTAGTTAGTACATTCTGCATGCTTCAAATGTTTAAATATTAAGTTTTATTTCAAGTGACCCTTATTATCCCATTTCCAGGGTTGGTTCAGGAGGCTTTTATTTTGCATCTGGCACCTTACAAATAGCATATGGAATTATTCAGAGATGCCATACCATAGCCCCTGCAAATACCTTCAAATAAGCCCAAACTTGTTTATGAAATGTTTCATGGCAAGATGTTATCAAGGAAAAGTGCTCAAAACCATCCCTTATTACCCTGTTTGACGGTACTTCCCTTTTGACTCACCTTTGTCCCTTGACTCACTTTCCTTCTTTGATTGAACATACTTTCATTCAGTTTTGTTCATTGACTCAGTTTGTTCTTTGACTCAGTTTCGTTCTTTGACTCAGTTTTGTTCTTTAACTCAGTTTTGTTCTTTTACTTAGTTTTGTTCTTTGACTCAGTTTCATTCTTTGACTGTTTTGTTCTTTGACTTGTTGGGGGTCAGCCCCTCTAAAGGTCAACAGTCCAGCCGGTATAGTACCAGCACGTGAAGCCAAGCAAAACAAACTCAGGGAAAAAACAGAGGAAGAACCAAGCAAACATGTATTAAATATAATCAGTGGTACATCAAGGTGAAAGATGAAAAATTAGTTGGTTAGTAATGAGACAGCCCAGGGCTATGAGTGATGGGGTGAACCTAGCATGAAAACATAAATAGCCAGCAGCCAAACTGGTTTGAACTGTAAAGAATAAATAATGATACATGGTAAATAAACTAAACTGGGCCAGAAGAATGGTCAGTAGCATAAATCAAATCAAGAATAATGAGACCAAGGAGTCATGGGCTCAAAACGGGCCCAAGTCAGGCCTGGTCCATCAAGTGGCGTCTGCACCAAAGAAACAAGGTGGCGGTGGTCTTACTTGTGAGTAGCAGTGGGGTAGACTCAGCTGGCACGTTAGGGCAGCTCTGACATGAGCTGCTGGACAGGACTTAAAGAGGCATCCACGCTGGCCCCTAGCCAGCTTGAGTAGCTCAAGAGCAGCCCAAGACTTGTCTGCAATGTTTCTTAGTCAGCCCAAAGCTTGCCTGTCACTCGTCCAGAACTGGCATCAAACTAGCTCAGAACTTGCTGGAAGGTGCCCCAAATTGGCCCAGAATATGCCCCACGTTGGCCGCTCTGCAAAAGTGCAGGAACAAGAACACATAAAATGTATCCAACAAAACACTTCTATCCAACTTGAAACGCATAAATACACATTAGCTACGGTACCTACTACTAAACTCTAGAACATCTTTTACGGGATGATTGATGGTATTTACATTTATTGATAACATTCAATAATTAAATTTTAGGACTGAGATGCGTGGCGAGAGTGTTCCCTTGACTCACCTATAAAAAGCCGTGATAGTCTTGGGGTAGATTAGTGACAGATCGGCAGGCAGTAGTCAGGGACAGAAAGCATGTTCATTTACAGCAGGTCAGTCAGCATGGGTGAGTAGCAGGTCAGTATCACAGTATGAGTGCAAGTTATGCATGACAATAGAAAACTGACTCTCTAAAACACTTTTCACATTCACATGCACAAATTTAATTTAATTAGCTGTCACTTGTTTAGTATTAAGGCACTGGGGACAAAAAAAAATGATTAATTGAAAACAATTAATAAATCATTCATTTGCCTAAATGCAGCCCCTAACAGACTCAGTTTCATTTTTTGACTCAGTTATTTCTTTGACTCAGTTTTGTTCTTTGACTAAGTTTTGTTTTTTGACTCAGGTATGTTTTTTGACTCAGTTTTGTCCTTTGACTCAGTTTTGTTCATTGACTCAGTTTTGTTCATTGACTCAGTTTTGTTCTTTGACTCAGTTTTGTTCTTTGACTTGACTCAGTTTTGTTCATTGACTCATGTGACGAACTAATCTTGGATAATAGCTAATTGATCGCGTCACCTCAAAGTTCGGATGGTCTAATTGTCACGTCCACCAATGACCGGAAATTAAATTCAACTTCCCTATTGGTTTTATCAGCAAGAGCTTGGACTGAGCGGACAGTTACTCAAACAGACTTTCTTAAATTTATTTATTAAAGATAAACGGCAAATCGAAATTAAACAAATCAAACAGGTGCGGCATCTGAATTTAACGCTAACAAATTAAATGCGGAGGAAGCTAAAGTGCGATGAGAGCAAAATGCAAGGAGAGAGCTGGAGCATTGAGATCTGAGAAAACGCACGATCCTACAACAGAAAACAGAAAGTAAATATCTACGCATGACAAGTCATAAATACATAAAAATCACTATATTCCATCAAGTATTTCAAGCTAGATTTCACCACTATAGCACACAACTCACCCTGGCGTCTGAGTCAAAATCCTATAAGAGAGGAACCAGGACGCAAGTCGGGATCGGCATAGTATCTGACGGCTATACTGAACTTAACACCGACATCAGAGTCGGTCCTACTTAAACTTCGTAGTCTGACAGACAGTAGTGAGAAATTTGCAGCAACACTTCATTACAACTCAGTTTTGTTCTTTGACTCAGTTTTGTTTTGACTCAGCTTTGTACATTGACTCAGTTTTGTTCTTTGACTTAGTTTTGTTCTTTGACTCAATTTGGTTTATTGACTCAGTTTTGTTCTTTGACTCAGTTATGTTATTTGACTCAGTTTTGTTCTTTCACTCAGTTATGTTCTTTGACTCAGTTTTGTTTCTTTGACTCTTTTGTTCCTTGACTCAGTTTTGTTCTTTGACTTGGTTTTGTTCTTTGACTTGGTTTTGTTCTTTGACTCGGTTTTGTACTTTGACTCAGTTTCATACTTTTACTTAGTTTTGTTCTGTGACTCAGTTTTGTTCTATGACTCAATTTTGTTCTTTGACTCAGTTTTGTTCACTGACTCAGTTTTGTTCTTTGACTCAGCTTTGTTCTTTGACTCAGTTTTGTTCTTTGACTCTGTTTTGTTCTTTGACTCAGTTTTGTTCTTTGACTCAGTTTTGTACTTTGACTCAGTTTTGTTCTATGACTCAATTTTGTTCTTTGACTCAGTTTTGTTCACTGACTCAGTTTTGTTCTTTGACTCAGTTTTGTTTATTGACTTGCTTTCAATCTATGACTCACTTAAGCTCTGATTCACTTTTGTTTTTTAATTTACTTACCTAGGTACATCCTTTGACTCACTTTTGTCCTCTGACTCAATTTTGTGTATCAACTCATTTTTGTACTTTGACTTGTTATATGACTTGCTTATGTTATATGACTCACTTCTGTTATTTGACTCACTTCTGTTATATGACTCACTTCTGTTATATGACTCACTTCTGTTATTTGACTAACTTCTGTTCATTGATTCACTTATGTCATTTGACACATTTTTGCACCTTGCCTCACTTTCACTCTTCAACTCACTTTCATTCTGTTTCTCACTTTCTTCTGGGATTCACTTCTATTCTTTGACTTATTTTGTTATTTGAATGGGTATTTTTTATTTGACTCACATTTTTTCTTTCACTCAAGTTTTTTTACTTTTGAATTTGTAAACAGGTATTTGTATATGTAGACTGATATTGTGCAAGGGTATCATGAATACATCAATCAGACCATGTTATGCACATAGCTAATGATAGCTTTCAGATGTAAATAGTCAGGCATAGTGTTTGCACATCAATTGTTGATGCATTGTCATATTATTGATATTACTCATTACTCTTGGAGGCTTATTGAAACTTCCTTGGATGAATTGTATAGAGGTTTGAGGGTCTGGATCTGCTTTTTAGCTTCACTGCATGTGACATTTGAACAACAAACATGGTGTGCTTGATGATAACTGGTGAAAGATATTAAACTTCATTTATTTCTAGTTCATGTTGCTATTAAATGTAGCTTGCTTAATATTCTTAAACCTTTGGGGAGAGGTGTTTTAGTCACATTAGGCATATGACACACTAGAAGAGTTGAAATTTTACTGGGTCATGACACAAGACATGTTTTCCATAGCTGACTCTTCAACTGTTATGTTTCCTTGTTATTTATTAACTAGTTCCTGCTGGCAATTGCCATTCACTCACCATAAATTTTGTCATCCTAGCCTTCTGGTTACTGATGAATATTGTCATCCATCATCTATATAGGTTTGCCTTGGGTTCTTATGGTTAAAAAGACAGAATCTATGACCTATGTTGTGCCATGCTTTACAGCCTGGCTGAACTAAAAGTGTAACTATGGAATTCTG
Organism: Hyalella azteca; assembly: GCF_000764305.2. Lineage (NCBI taxonomy): Eukaryota > Metazoa > Arthropoda > Malacostraca > Amphipoda > Hyalellidae > Hyalella > Hyalella azteca. The sequence continues at coordinate 5,584 of NW_025932493.1, forward strand.
TGAGAGCACTTATGGATTGTAATTTTCTTACTTCTTAGGGTTTGTATAATGTGGATGTGCAAGCAGCTGCTTTATATTTCTCAGCTGAGTTAAGCTCATGTCATGAGAAGATGCGTTTGAATATTATATGATAATTTTAATAAGATTATATGAAACGCCAAATTTTAAAATTACAATATCAGAGATGAATTTCATAAATGTACAAATTTACCATAAAAGTATTGTATTCATATGGCATCCAGCAATAGTAACATTACTTGGAAATGCAGATAAAAAAATATTGTGATATAGTGCAAGCCTCTAAAAAATTCTTCAGTTTTTCCCTCATAGCTTTTTGAAAAAATGGACTTTGCACTCTGAAATTTGTATCTAACTTTGAGGCCTCAATGTTAATGCTAAGAGTTGTCAAGCTTGTATTGCTTGTTGTCCAGGGTGCAGATTTTTGCAAAACTTTAGGCAAGATATGGTTCTTGAGCTTAAGAAGTCATCAGCATTATTCAGGATGTGTTGCTGCAAAGCCAACAACATTCAGCGGTCATTGCCTGCCATGCAGTCATCTGCATGCATCTTCTGCTTGTTTTGATTGCTTGTATCTGTTACACATAGCAATTGTAATACAAGTATGTCTGTGCCAATCATGGTGCATCAGGCCATTGGCCATATTGATTGTAATGCAAGTACCTAGGTCTGTGGTGATCATTGTGCATCAGCAAAATCAATAGTAATGCATATAATATTCATCAGGTAAATGTGCTGGCAAATGTGCTACAACTCAGATATTTTGCATCTAACATAGTTTTCTGTACAGATTAAAAAAAGTGAGCTGGTCCCATCTTACCCCATTGGGGTAAGATGGGACCAGGCTGGGGTAAGAAAGGACCAACTGGTAATTCTTATGTTACAAGGTTTTTAATAAAAGTACAAATCTGATATTCAATATTATCCATCTAGAAACACATTATTTGATTAAACAACCACTTGTTACTGTTTTGTGTTGCAGGAAGTCAACTGTAAAATCAGTCACATTGGAGTTTTTGTCACGAGAAAAGTTTGTTAAGCATAGTAATATTGGGTTGGCTTTGGTTCATTGTAGAGCACTGCTAAATGCTTCATGTATATTCAATTAGTGTCATTGTCTGAAAAATTTATCTAATTGTTAATAAAACCAATGGATAATAACTTGAGTGTCAGACGTCATGTGTTTTCTTGCTAACTGCATTTGTGGTGCACTTCTTCAAACATAGCCCATGCCCTCTCACAGAGTTGTGATCATAATTATTTTTCATGTTTCACACAATGATTTTTCCTCCAGCCAATCTTGCACATACTAGTTCAGCAGCTCACTAATGGGAAGAGATATCCCTATTTTTTTGCAACTCTAATTGCAATTGGTTGTTTTTAAAAGTTGCTCTATTTAACTTGTTCACATCACGTGTGTTTCTCAAGCATGCATGGCCCTCCTGGTAAGGTAGTTATTTGTCTGCTTTACACATTTTGACATTTAGCTGACACAATTCTGATAACAATTTTGATTTGATGCTTTGATCTTTATGCAATTTCTTCACTGTAATAACAAGCATAATTTGATTATCATTCAATTATAATTTCACACATCCTGCAAAATTAATTTGAATTTTTTCACAGCAAGTTGCAGAGTTGAAAACAGGAATACTAGTTTGTCTTTTATAATTTCTTCCACTTGTGGTTTTGGCTCAGTTTTATTAACAAAATTGAACATTTCTCTTGGAAGACCAGTGACAGAAGTTCTGTGGTAGCAATTGACAGCAGTTCTTCATTTTGATTTCATTAAATTTTATAGATAGTTGTATATTTTCTTAATTTTCATTAAATTTTTTAGATACTAGAATTTTGTCCTAATTTTTAATATTAATAAATTCAGTAGAAAATTTACAATGGGTAGTCACCATCTTGTAGCTAGTGGTGCACCTCATGAACTTGAGTACCGTCTCATGAGCAACGAGTCTCGTGTCCACAACGCAGGCTTGCCTGTAGTAAGACACTACCATCCTGGTGTCTGTCACACATGCCTCAGGTACAGATGTATTACTACTCATCTCCATGCCATAAATACCTATGTATTATCTGTACATAAAACATATAATATGGGATAACTGGCTATGAGCAGGTCTTTAAGATTTATGAAGGCCTAGATACCTAAAGAATTTCTTGTTTTGTATTGTTTTTTATAAATTACGTATACAAGTTCCTCAAAATAAATAGGCATTTAATTAATTCCATTTATATGTTACCTATGCAAATAAAAAATGATTTGTGACTAGTGCAAGCTGGTAAATCAATGACAATCTTCCTGAACTATGCCACGAATTCAGACATTGACCAATTTGAGCCTCCTTTATAAATATGTTACAGAATCACGTGTTCTGTCACCCTGATTAATGGTATTATTGGGAACTAATTGTAAGCTATTACAGAACTCCTCCAGATCCTGTGCAAGAGCCTCTACAGCCGCCTCTGATGCGCTGCTCTCAATGTCAGCTTGTCGTCTACTGCTCCAGACGATGCCAGAAGACTGACTGGCGTCATCACAAGTCAGTTCTTCTTAGAGTATCAAGTCCACAGGGTGGAAATGAATAAAATTTGTTCATAACATATTATAAATCAGTTTTGACGGGATTTTTTATATTCAAAATATCTGATGATTCAATATGTGGCTAATTTCAGGTAGCTATCTATGAATTTGTATTCAAGTTAAAGGATTTATTCCTTGCTTTATTTTTATACCTCACTTTATTTTTATACCTCATTTTATTACATTAAATTGTTGGCATCTTCAGTTTAACAGTGTTTGATTTTTTTCTTAATAAATAATGATGTTCTCTGGCAGGGACTTGTGCCGTGTCAACAAAGTTAAGGGCGGCAAGAACGTGTTTGGTCATGCTAAAGAGCAGGTAGCCCATGGCGGAAGCTGGTTACGCTATAGGAGCGTGATGTACTTGGCAGCAATGGCGAACTTAAAGCGCAAACTGCAGCCTTATGAACATGAAATCTTCATGTTTCCTCGAGTTTGCAGCATCTGTCTAAGTTCTGAACAAGATCAACTTGCTGACTGCCCCATGTGCCACTCTGTTTTCTATTGTTCTTCCGAGCACCGAGATCTGGGCCTCCCACAACACAAGACCCACTGTCTACAGTTCCTTTTAATGTTCCAATGTGATAAAATTGAAGCTGAGAAGGGTATTCAAGATGTCCCTTTTCCTGTCAACATTGACACTGTTTACAAGAACTTGCCCGATAGACTCATGACTTTGGTGAAACCAGAACTGGAGCGTGAGCCTTTGGAATCTCTTGATATGAAATTTGTTTTGATGATAACTGAAAGGCTCAGCTATCCGTTATCTCTGCAATATGCCTTGCAAAACGTAGGTTTGGGGTCAGATAACACAGCCTTGCATGATGTGACAAAACTGAACGTCCATGTGGTCGGAGCCAAGTCATACACAGAACTTCTTGGGATCATCAGATGGGAATACATGGTGCATCGTCTGCCTGCTCTTCAATTCCTCCATGTGGTATTCATTGGACCTGAACTATTTCTTGATGGACATTCAGAAGAGGACGCTCTTCCTGATGACCACATTCTGGATGACAGCGGGCTAACCATGTGCGACGACTGCAAAGCAAAGCCACGCATGATTGTCTATGAAATGGCTAATATGTGCTACCACGATTTCATTGAAACCTCGTATTATTCAAAACCTGATGTCGTTATAGCCTACAACTGTGGTTTCCATGAACAGGTCGACAATAAATCCAAAGATACGTGGAAGTCTTCATTGCCTCTGCTCGTAGCAGATCCTGCCGTCCCGTTGGTGTTCACCTCTTACACGTTACAAGAAGCGTGTAAGGATCTAAGTGCGCTACAAGCTGCTGTTCCAGTCAAGGTTGTTATGCCCACGCAGCGTAATCCTTTCAGCAGCTGTCGACCTTACAGAGATCATGAGATTGAAGCTTCTGGTTCTAATCCCTTATTTTTCTGGAACCAATATATAACTTGCGTTCGTCGTGCTGTTGAGTGATGTCTATTGACGGCTTTGTTGTCATTGTAGAATTTGAGTCCAAGCAATGATAGAACAATTGTAAACCTCTAAAATTGAGGTTAGCGAGTCCACAGCTAGATTGGAGGTGCCGAGGCTTTTAATAATTATTTGTTTGATGATTTCATAATTTTTGTTGTTTAGTGTGGCACAAACGGTGAACAGGAACTGCACTGAAACGCTTCTCTTCGGATTTATTTTCTTAATGAAAATTGCTGCTAATTGGTAATCAGAATACCAGGATGTTGAAAATCAAACTTGAACTTAGAAACAGTGCCTTTTTGCAGGTGAATAGTTGAAGTATTGGGTCTGATATCTTCGCCGATTCATGCGTGATGTTATTTTTCCTCTCTGTCTCTCGTGCGGGCGGCCGACGTCCCGTGTAAGCGACCTCATGTTAGAGTGTCTTAGTTTTTGTTGCTTGTCACCTGTCCCTCCTTGTCACTTCGTCTCTTTGAGATTCTAACGCTGCTTCCTTCGAGCCAGCTTCAGCGGGCTGTTCAATTGAGACCTTCCGCCCCTTGTGGGTGATGAACAATTATTGATTTGAGAATCTTTTGATAACTGAGACCTTCCACCCCTTTGGTGATGTTCATGTTGACTTTCGGTGCGAGATAGCTAAATAGCTGAAGCGCTAGTAAATGTGGCCACTAAGCTGACTAACTGTAGATTTTTCCTCTGCAATTCGAAATAATGGTATATCAAGTTCTTGTGGTATATTAAAAGCTACTACGTCGAGGAATCAGAAAATAATTAGTCCCGTGGAATGTTCGACATCAACCAATTATTTTCTTAATGTAAGAAATGAATTGTGTTTTTAAAAAGACTAAATTTTTTGTTCTATTAACAAAGAGGAGGCTCAGCCACCTGAAACTAGAAATTGTAAACAACGTTCATAAGGGAGTCTAGATTTTATGGGACGCCTGTCGGAGACCACCACTGCCGTGCTTCGAATGGACTATCATGATCTCCTTTATTTAAATCCTGCATCATCTAAGCCACTCTCCAGGCGTTCGTCCGGAAATTCAGAAATTCAAACTACTTAGTTCTTGCAACGGAAACATTTTCATTTTTTGTGTCGGTGCGTTTTATTTTTCCTATAATATTGAAGTTGACGAATGGAGATCTGCATGGAGATTCTTCTAAAGGCTTCAAAACTCATGAGTGATATTTCAACAGTTACAAATTTCGGTATGAGCTCATTAAAAAGTTATTATCAGCTTAGCATGTGTGAGACTTGGTTCTCATAGCGATGCTCTTATTTGCGTCATCCTGTCTAAGTTTGGCTCGGCTAAAACGCGCATCAGAGCTGCGGGGAAAGTTATATATATCATATAATAGCGGTTTCAGCGTTTATTAGGCCGTAGGCCTGTCGCCGATTCTCAACTTCGCAGAACATTCACAGCTCGCTGCGGTCTCGAACTCTCAACGCACTGCTACAATTCTGCTGTGCTTAACCGCCCGGCCTCCTTGCCGATTCTGACCAGAAATTGGCGCACAGAGCTGGGATCGTACCCGCGCCTCTCGGCTCCAATCTTGGTACTCTGAACTTTAACCACTGGGCCACCCTGTTGTAGTTGACCCATGGCTGACGAGTGCTAACGAAGGCATAGCTTATCGTTTAATTTTCTTATAAAATAACTAATCGTAACTAAGTAGAATGCTTTTCACTTGGACAAAGATCATTTATTTTTGCTCTCATTTAGAGTATTGTTTGAGCTGCTGAGTTAGAAGAGAAATGTTCATAATTATCAGGTTTACAGTCAAACGGTAACTCGACAGCAAGAGCACGGCGGCTCGCAGGCCCGCTTATAGTCCATAAAAAAATTTGACCGATCTGTCTTAAAAGGTTCGTCGTAGTTCCATCGATATCATGGATATAAATAGCTGCAAAATGAATAATAATCAAATTAGAAGCTGGACGAGCATAAGGTATGTCTTACTATTTCATTATACGTACAACCTCGGGGTTGCCTGCCGAAGACAATCACTGCCTCGGATGTAATGGACCATCAGTACACGTGTATGCAGTATAACTCAATTTTGCCAAGGCATTTGACAGTGTCCCACATGAGCAGCTGTTGCGGAAATTGCAGTCTTTGGGAATTGACAGCAATGTACTCAAATGGATCAGAGATTTTCTAGTAGGAAGACGACAACGTGTCGGTATTAATGGGTCCTTATCAGACTGGGCTCCAGTGCGCAGCGGCGTGCCACAAGGAAGCGTTCTCGGGCCTGTTTTATTCGTTGCGTTTGTAAACGATCTGCCAGAAGCTGTGTCTAGCGTTTGCTCGATGTATGCTGACGACACAAAAATTTATAATACAGTGAAGAATACGTCGCAAAAAGTACAGTTACAAGGTGATCTTGACAGGCTGGTTGACTTGGCTGATAAGTGGCAGCTGCGTTTTAACGCTGACAAATGTAAAGTAATCCACCTTGGCAAGAATTATGAACAGCAAGATTACAGTATGAGAAGACACGGTTGCAACGACAGAATGATGATAACATAATAAGTGATGTCGGCGCTGAAGTGTAGGCCTGATGTGGCCTGTCGCCGATTCTTTTCCTTTTCGTGCCTTGTTCATAGATCTAAACTCGTGTCATTTGACCGGATCTTTTATGACTGGCGATAGTTTGAAGTAGCTACTAGACTTCCACCGGGTTCGATATGGAGCTAGGCATTTCAAATCTGAACATATATTTTTCCATAGCCTTTATCTAGTCTGTTCTTGAACGCGTTCATACTTGGAGCGCCAACGATGTCATCCCCAGGCTGTTCCACATGTCGGTGATTCGCAGCGAGAAGAAATTTTGTCGCGTGGAGAAGTTGCAGCGCAATTTTTTTAGCTTATAGCCGTGGCCCCTGGTGTTGGTTCTTGTTTCAAATTCTAGTAACCCTTCAGGGACCTTGTATAGACCATGAGTATACTTCAATGAGGTCCACACGCAGACGTCGATAACTGAGGCTTGGAAGCTTCATAATCTTCAATCTTTCTTCATAGGACTTGCCCTTCAAGCCTGGAATTATCCTTGTTGCACGTCTTTGAACATTCTCTATTAAATTTCTGTCCTTTTCAAATCTCGGTGACCACACAACGTTTCCAAACTCTAGACTCGGGCGTACGACAAACACTTAATATTGAAAAACAATGATTGGTGGTGGCTTTTGCCCAACGGAGCCTCGTGGCGAAGCTCATCTATCATTGGTTCTTCACTAGCAAACACAAGATCTAGAATATTTGGGGTCTGTTTACCCCTAAAATGGGTTGGCTTGGTGATGTTCTGGATTAAAAATGAGTCTCGTACAGACTCCAAGAACAGGGATGCTGGGTGATGCTCATCTCTTGGAGAAGATTCATCTGCCCAATCTATTTCTGGATGGTTAAAGTCACCAACGATCAACGTATGCGACCTGCTGAATGACATGCTCGGTAAAAGGCTGTTTAGTACTTTATTGTTATCAGAGGAGCTGTTAGGTGATCTATAAATGACCCCCATGAGAAGGCTATCTTTACATTTTAGAGTAAGTTCGCACCACACTGATTCTCAAGCTGATTGATGCTCTGCAGATAACTTAACTTGCTGGGCCCCATACGAGGTTCTAACCCACAGAGCTACACCTCTACTGCACTGCTCTTCATTTAAGTTATGAAAACAATCAAAAACTGGCAGCTGAAATTCAACAGGTACAATTTTCCCCCCGTGATTTTTAGGAAGTGTTTCTGTAATACAAATAATGTCTATACTCTCGTTTGCGATCACAGTTAACAATTCACTTTTTTTTTGTTCAAAACGCAATCCGAGTTCGTGTAAAAACATTTTAAAACTTTTTGTGCACTTTCACTTTGATGTATGCGGTTACTCCCTACATTATTTACAGGCCTTAATCTACGGACATCATTCCTACTAATTACTTGTCCTCCATCTCCTCTGACTGTCCTTGAGCAGCCGGTGCTGTCTTGGCAGCTTGGAAGTGATTGACCTGATTTTCCTTGCCTTTCCGCCTGATTCTGTCGAAGTCGACAATGGAAAAAGATTTAGGAGTTAATATCGACAATGAGTTGAAATTTTCTAAACATATTGAAGGTCAAGTTAATAAAGCCAATAAATGACTTGGACTGATCAGACGCTCTTTCGAGTTCCTAGATGCAGAAGCGATGAAGTAGTTGTTTGTTGCTGTCGTGCGCCCGAATCTAGAGTTTGGAAACGTCGTGTGGTCACCGTAACTTGAAAAGGACAGAAATTTAATAGAGAGTGTTCAAAGACGTGCAACAAGGATAATTCCGGGCTTGAAAGGCAAGTCCTATGAGGAAAGATTAATGATTATGAAGATTCAAAGCCTCAGTTATCGACGTCTGCGTGGGGAACCCATTGAAGCATACAAGTATACTCATGGCTTATACAAGGTTCCAGAAGGATTGCTAGAATTTGAAACAAGAACCAACACCAGGGGCCACGGCTATAAACTAAAAAAATTGCGCTGCAACTTCTCCACGCGACAAAATTTCTTCTCGCTTCGAGTCTCCGACATGTGGAACAGCCTCCCTGATAGTATCGTTGACGCTCCGAGTATGAACGCCTTCAAGAACAGACTAGACGAAGCTATGCAGGAGCATATGTTCAGTCTTAAAATGCCTAGCAAATTACGGATTTAAGTTCCAGAACAAACTGTAATTCAAGTAATAAGCCGAAGTTCGAAAGCTAAGGTGGCCGTGTCACAAGAAAAGACTCTCTGGAGACGGCCCTATTTTTATTAAAGAAAGAGCGAACATGCACTAAAAGCTAAAATAAATAAAATGTAAAACAAAAGAGTGATGACTTAAACTTTTGAATCGATATTACGGAGGAATGGCCATTCTATTCTATATGCACTGCTGCCGGAGCAAATTTAAATGGATGTTTCTACTGCCAAGTTTTACTGTCCATTGCCAAACAACTTTCTTGCAGACCCTTACCAATCGATTGGTACGAAGAAAATGTATACGCTAATATTAAGACTAAGTGCTAGGAAATTTACAACACTATGATAATTTGAATGATGTTGCGTTTTTTTCACGAAAGAGCCATCGCGTTCCCTTATTTGGTATTGCTTCCCGTGTGCAATATTCGTTGCAGCGCAGTGCTCGACTACGCTGGCTGTAATGCAAGCGTAACTACATTCAAAATTTCAGAATAAATTATTGTATGAACGTAAGATAAGATTAAGGAAAGTTAGATTACAAATGGATCAACTTGCCTTTTGAATGTGTCTATTACATTTTTATTCCTTCAAAATTATGTGGAATGATACTCGTTCATCACTTAGTACTACAGCTCATTGGTGGAAAATCAAATAATTATTCATAATCATATATGGGTTGGTCCGATCCCGAAGCTTATCACTTTCGCATGTATGTTTATCACTAAAGTAAAGGCTTTTCATTAAATACATTCTGTATTTACGCTTTTCTTTACAAGCATTCAGCCACTGATAACTTGATAATTCAGACATGAATATCTATAACGTAATAAAACTTCCCGTGAAATGAGACAAAAAATGTTGATATTAGGTATAATTTTAGGAAAATATATGTTCTTAAATCAATATTTTGATTGATCTATTATTGATTTGAATTGCACTATGCTACTCTTAGGAACTTGGTGATTTTGCAATCAGCGTTTATACCATGGCATGATGGCCGTGATACCAGCTGTAAAATGACTGTGACTTTCAAGACGGTGCTACAAATAACCTTAAATCGAATAAAAAATATTGATTATTGATATTTTGAAAGAAAGTGAGCATCCGGATTCCGAACCCAGCTCCAAGATTCAGAAACGGCAATCAAGACCCGTTTACGGTCCGGCATGGTTCATGCATGGCGTATACGGTCGGATTCCGGTTGTGGCTGCAGTCAAGTTACTTCGCTCTCTGCTAGACTGTGCAGTTTCCAAATACATATCGTATGTATAGTTACATACTTAATTTGTTTCGTTAGTATAGATAGGAGTGGTGAACAAAAGTTCGAAGCTCCTTAACTCAATTTCCCAATAATGCCGATGCGTCGCGCATCGGCATCCTACTCCTAGGCTCCTAGCGGCGGCTAAGCGGCCTAAAACTAAAAGTCTAAAGAGGCAGTGCGTCGATAGTAAAATGTAAACAATTACTACGATTACAGGCAGCTCTTTTGGAGCAGAATTAGTAGGTATGTGCACAAAAAAATTTTTCCTTTCGTCGTAGGGTAAACACGGTATATTCCGACATCGCCACTATGCAGAGGGTGGATGCAGCGTCGGCAATATATGGATTTTTAAGCCCAAAGCGTCGCCGGCCATTTTAAAGATGCGTCGCCAGGTAATTTTTAATGAAAAGCCATTTACGCTGAGTAATGATGAACTATTTACAAGCCACGAACTTATTACAAGGTTGCATGCACGTCATAGTGGCAAACCAGTGATTTTTTTGAATCAGTTCATTTTTAATATCCTCGTTTTCTCAAGATTTTAACAGATTTCTTATGTATGATAATTCTGGTATCCAAGATACTTTACTGGTCTACTTATAGGACTCAAAAATGAACTTGAGGAAGAGTCTAAAAAACTCTCTGCTTTGCCACTATGATGCACGTGTTACCCCAAATAACTAATTTTACCCTAAAAACAGTCCGGTTGTACAGCAAGTGTCAACTGAACAAGTAATAAAGCAGTCTGACCGCTCTAATGCAATCGAAACTAAAGTGGGAAAATATTGAGATCCAAAGAGAGACAATGCATGCCACGTGGTGAGATCATCGAAAAATGTGTCAAATTTGACAGTTGACATGGCTCTACCAAATAGTGAATAACTGTTTTTATAGGAAGCATATTATGGTTTGAGACTTTTAAATACGTCTGTGAATATATTAGGAATCCTTTAACCACTATGCAGAGGGTGGATGCAGCGTCGCCAATGTATGGATTTTTAAGCCCAAAGCGTTGCCGGCCATTTTAAAGATGCGTCGCCAGGTAATTTTTAATGAAAAGCCATTTACGCTGAGCAGAGTAGCAAAGCAGAGAGTTTTTTAGACTCTTCCTCAAGTTCATTTTTGAGTCCTATAAGTAGACCAGTAAAGTATCATGCATAGTGGCAAAGCAGAGAGTTTTTTAGACTCTCCCTCAAGTTCATTTTTGAGTCCTATAAGTAGACCAGTAAAGTATCTTGGATACCAGAATTATCATACATAAGAAATCTGTTAAATCTTAAGCAAATGAGGAAATTAAAAATGAACTGATTCTAAACAATCACTGGTTTGCCACTATGACGCTGAGTAATGACAAACTATTTACAAGCCACGAACTTAGTTACAAGGTTGCATGCATGTGTTACCCCAAATAACTAATTTTACCCTAAAAACAGTCCGATTGTACAGCAAGTGTCAACTGAACATGTAATAAAGCAGTCTGACCGCTCTAATGTGACCGAAACTACGCAATCAAAAAAACGTTGTCTACATTTTTTGCGGGAACTCATCGCAACTGATTTCCGGACAAGCTTCGCTGCATCGTATTCCATCCAACTCACCGGAAACCTTACTTTTTTTCTAAATAGTTGGCTGAAGACTGAGAAATATATTAAATGCAAGAATTTCAATCTAAATGTGTTGGCAAGATCTTCTGAAGGCGAAAATTTGGCTACTGAAGCGTCGCCAAAGATCTTGCAATATTCATCCACTCTCTGCACAGTGGCTCTGTACAGATTGTACCTAGTGATTCACCAAATCATGTAACACCTACCTGGTCTCAAAACTCTCAAATGCCCTCTCTCAGCCTAATTGATACAGCTCCACCTAGCAATATTGATAATGATGTTAGACATAGTGGCAATCGAGAACATATTTTTTTTCTAGGGTAAACATACAATTTCTGAATGCAAATTAAGCATATGCATTGCATCACAATTTTATGAACGCCAATGGTAAACAGTCAAAATATAACTCAGTTTACAAATAGATTTACATTTTAAAAAATTAGTTATTACATATCTCTGTCTCCAATGTTAGTAGGTTTTGCTCTGCTGAGACGACAATGCAAGTTTGGTACTGGCAGCGCAGGCATCGACAACCACACGTGGTGCCAGTTCACATACGTCTGGCAACAACAACACTCGTTCAAAACTTCAACTATTCAAATGTTTAATAGGAATTTTAATTTGTCTTTCCTGAAATGATACGAATCATTTTCAATAATAATGATAGCAGATACGACAATGTCAGTACAGGAGCTGCATTCTTGGTATATGGTATTTGATAATTGCAACGGGATTCTCTAATATAAGGGATTAGCAATCCCAGCAACACAAAGCAGGGATGGATGTTGCCATAACAAAAGGTTTCTTAGACTTTATTTGAAAGCAGGAAGGGGTTTGTAATTTCTTAGAATAACCTTAATGATAGAGGTAAAAATAAAACGACCAACTTTATACATTTATTGTAATGGAGTTACATCTAGAATGGACACGTGGGAGTGTATATATGTATATTCATCATAAAATTACTGATACTAAATCACATATTCTACAAATAATATCTACCTATAGAGGAACCTCATGTCTCAAAAATACAGCCCCAAATAATTATCGCTGAATTTTTGTCAAAATACGATTCTTCTCTGCTTTTTTGTAATCATTTTATGCTCAAAATTGGTTTTAAAAGAAACTAAGGTGCTCGCTCTGCTCTCACTTACGTCTCAGACATTTCAAGACGCCAAAGATTACAGCAACCAATCTAAATTAGCTGTGCTGCGGTTTGCATATCATTAGTCTTTTGTTTCCGTAAGTTATGTATGACCATGATAGCAAATTTGACCTCAACTAAATGAGTGTCAATTTTGTAAGTAATATAGTAAGCTATTTTATAATTAACAAGCCGGTATCTAGTTTATAGTTTAGACAAAATTTATAAGGTTATCTGTAAAAAATGTCTTGTCATCTGAAAATAATTGCTAAAATTTGAATTAACCAAAATTTGAACAAACTCATCTACCTTAATCTAGTGACTGAATCCCAATCTAACATGCAACAGCTGGTATTCCTTGGAACGGGGGTACTGTTTACTTCTTGATCTCGTTGTGGCAACAGCAATCGGAAGCCATTGCGGTTACCATTGTGAACCTGTGATAAAAAACATAAATCAAATCAAAAGTAGAACATTCAGACATAACAAACTTTGAAATTACTTAATACATGCCATATCGGGCCCAGTGTAGTAAAATAACAAAAAGTGAGTGTAAATTACGAATTTATGAACGCGTCTGAAAATGAGTCGGGCAAAAAATTTGTTTGCCACCATGATGTTAGAGTCTTGCTTGTGGATGACAATACATTTGAGGGTTTTCATCCCAGGATGGAAAACCACCTTAGCTAAACTGAAGTCTCAGCCTGATGTTCTCCAGCCAAGTGAGCCAACCATAGATATCTCTGACTCAAATCCTAAAATAATCATTATAGAACCTGTTCCAGATTCTGATGGCCCTAATGCCCACCCTCTGCACAAATTTTTTGCTAATGAAATCTCAATTAGCACGGCTCTGGCAAATTCACCATTTGGAAAAGCTGGCATTAGTCACATCACCAGAAACCCCAAGTGCCAACTCTTGGTGGTTACAATGAAAAAAGACTCCAACAAACCTAAATCATCTTCTACAGATAACGAACCTTGGTTCATGGCAAGTAAAGTCACTAAAGTGTCGTCTTCCCCTGAACCAGACAATATGTGCTCATTGTGCTGGAGTCATAGGACCAGTTGGTGAGGATATCTCCAATGAAGAACTGACAACTGCTCTAAGGGAATCTGGAAACACAGATGTGACTGCTGAACGAATACTAAAGGGCAAAGAACAAACTAAAACTTCCATGTTCAAGATCAATTTCCCTTCTAGCAACCTGCCTGAATACCTGTATGTTGGGTATCAACGCTTCAAGGTTAGCCCCTATGTGGCTAAACCGTGGCAATGCTACAGGTGCCAAGACTTTGGGCACAGTGCCATTAGCTGTAAAGGTCCTCCACGCTGTGTTGCTTGTGCCGGTGCTCATAGCGTAAAAGACTGCACAAACACTGGAAATCCGCGCTGTTGCAACTGCAATGGCCCACATACAGCAAGCTACGGTGGTTGCCCCCTGATGAAGCAGGCTAAGCAGGTAGAAAAAGTTCGCTCCTACTCTAAGCTATCTTACAGAGACGCTCTAAAAGTTGTTAAATCTTCTCCACAAAATTCAAGCCTGAACCCCAAACCCTCTGGACCAAGATCACCTATGCTGTCAACCAAACTTGCAAACCACCTTGGTAAATACAGGTCTGTGGACACTGGTTATCAAGCCCCTACCTGCACAGTGAACACACAGACTGAAAACGTCCTGGAAAAACCTACCCTTCAGAATGTCCCAGTGTGCCACTTAATTGAACTACTCTCCAAATTGCTATCTTTATGCAAACCCAATGCTGATATTGATTTTCTTGACATTGTTACCAAACTTAACAGAGATGCCCTCCATCTTGAAGAACCCTCTGGCAGACAGGCAGAACAGGATCCTCCTAAGAATCCGGGACACGTCTACCTAACCTTGGATGAGGTACCACTGTTGGAACTTCCCCTCAGCGCAACTGACGAAGAAATGACAGAGGCCTTGATTCAGCCATCACCTGTGCTAGGAGCACCACCATGCCGGAGGGCTGCAACTCTGTATGGTAAAAGTCCAGTAATAGATTCAGCAGCCTTGGAGGGGGGTAGCAGCCAACACTCATCAAAAAAGTAAGACTAAATCAACCATAATGACTAAAAATGTAGATGGTATGCAATTCTCAAAATGTCAACCCAGAAAGAAATAAAATCCTACAGTGGAACTGTCACAGCCTCTGAAGCAAGCTGACTAACTTCAAATTGCATCTTTACACTACTAAGCCTCACATTGTTTGCCTAACAGAAACTTGGCTTTCCTCATCATTTGAACCAAACTTTGTAAACTATTCAGCTATATATAAACACAGAGATGCCAACAATGCAGGAGGGGGCCTTGCCATCCTTGTCCGCAGCGATGTTCCTTTTGTCAGTTTTGCCCTAAATCCTTATCCTCAAGGTAAATTAGAACTCATAGGGCTAACTGTTTTCCTGCAAGGAAATAAACCCATGTCTGTTCTCAATATCTACAATCCAAACAAAACTGTGACCTGCCAAGAATTTACACACTATTTCAACCAACTCGCATCATAGTTGGAGACTTTAATGCTCATAACCCACTCTGGGAGCCTGGAAAGCCAGCAAATGCAACTGGCAGAAACTTATTTGAGTCAGTTCTGATGAAACCATCCATAGCTCTGTTAACCCCACCATCTCTGCCTACTTACTTCAACACTTACCACAACTCCTTCTCAACACTTGACCTGTCCTTCATAACAGCTGATCTTGTACCTTTATCAACAGTCTACACTGAGGAGGACATGGGTAGTGACCACTATCCTGTGGTCACCTGCATTGGAATCAGGGCCTGCACTGTGCGCTATTGGACTCGCCCCTTTTGGAAATTTAGTGAGGGTTCTTGGGCTGCATGGACTGCTGCTCTGCTTCAGCATGGTATTCATCCAAACAACATAGAGGTGAGCAACCATAACATGACCAAAGCAATCATTTCAGCAAGTACAACATCTTTTCCTCAGACTAAAGAATTTATCAATCTGCGATACAACAAGCCCTGGTGGAACCAAGCTTGCGCTAAAGCAGTGGAGTCAAAAAGAGCTGCCAAGCGTGCTCTAATTGCACATCCATCACAAGCTAACCTAATCAATTTCAAGCGCAATGAAGCATTGGTTAAGAGAGAGGTAAAAATTGCAAAAAAAGTCTCCTGGATGAAGTACTGTAGCACTATCATCTCAGATACAACGATATCAGAATTATGGAGGAAAATAAAGCGATTTCAAATGCCATTCCAGAGGAAAACTCAGCCCTTTATTTTGTCAGACTCCACAATAATCTCTGACTCCTCTTCCAAAGCAAATGCACTTGCATCTTGGTACAAAAACATGTTGTCATCACCTGTGCCATCCCCCTACCCCAGGCATGTCACACTTCCGCTAGCAGTGGCCCTGAATGAGGAGATTGACTCACCTCTCAATGCGCCATTTCAACTGCATGAATTGGAACACTGTCTGCATTCACTGAAGAGTACATCTCCTGGCTCTGATCGGGTGCACAACCAACACCTTGTTCACCTCCCTCTAGAGTTCCGCACCTGGCTACTGGAGATATTTAATCAGAGTCTGAGAACCTGCACTGTTCCTGGAGCTTGGAAGGAGGCTGTTATCATCCCCATACCTAAACCTGGTAAACTTCTGACAAGAACTTCTTCCTACAGACCCATCTCCTTACCCAGTAGGCATTCGGTGGTTGAATCAACGTTGAATCAACTACGCATTACGACATTGAGATCGGGGTGAAAGGAGGTTTAGAATGAAAATTGAAGCAACATCTTTCATGCAACGTCGTACTGACGTTACAATTCAACGTTGAATCAATGTTGCTACTACGACGTTGCTGCAACGTTGAAATCTGCCATTACCCAAATGTTTCATGACCTTTCTCAAAGTAAGTATGCAAGCTGCATTGCTGCATACACTGATGGGTCGCGAGTGGAAGAACCCACATGTTCCACAGCTGCTGCACTGGTAATTCCATTGAGGGGGGTGTCTCTCAATTGGAAGCTCCGCCCAGAGGTTCAAGTTTTAGAATCTGAACTCTTTGCCATACTTGAGGCGCTCACATGGGCCCAAAATAACCTTCAGTTGAATGAAAAATTTGTCATATTTTCCGACTCACAAAGCTCTTTGTTCCTTATAAAAAGTAGAAAACCAAAACACTACCTACCGCTTGTGTTTGAAATTCAGCATAAAATTTGGTCCTTAAGCTCTTCACATGTAATAGTGCTTCAGTTCATCCCCAGCCACTGTGGAATACCTGGAAACCAGGCTGCTGACCTCGCAGCCAGACAAGCCCACGCCCTCCGCTACCGCACAGTCACCACCTCAAGCCGGGAGGAGCTGGTAAAGTCGATAGACAACGCTATTTCTTTAGACTGGTGCACATCTTGGCACAACAAAATGAGGAGGTCGGGAAGAGGGCTTTTCCTTGCCCGGATTAAAGATAGCTTAGGCTCATGGCCATGGGCCTCGCACCCTAGTCGGGTAGTTGAGACGGCTGTAGCCCGGTTACGTACGGGTCACGCTGGAGTCCGATCGCACCTTGCTCGTTTTGGCCTGGCTCCTGACCCACTCTGCTCCTGTGGAATGATAGAAACAATAGACCATCTCCTGTTGGAATGTGCTAATCATGCTGTTGCTCGTGCTAACCTATTTGACGTACTAACACAACTTAACGTAACTCCTAACTTGAAAAATCTCCTGGGGGGAGGCACCTTCCCACTGCCAGTGCAGCTGAGAATTGTTGAAGCTTTGGCCTCATTCCTTCACTCTTCGCATATAATTGAACTCATTTAAAATCTGTGTACTTGTGTATTTTGCTGGGGGGGGGGGCTGGACCTTGGCAAACATTGGGATTCTCATCAGCCATTCTGCCTCACCCTACTACCCCTCTGCCATGGGGCAACATGGATGAGCTTCCTGAGCTCCAAAAAACATCGAAAGAAGAAGAAGACATAAGGTAAGAGTGATAGTGTGGTGTGGAGTGAATGTGTGGTGTGGTACGTGAGTCACTGTGAGTGACTTGGTAAGTTGGTAAATGAGTCAAGCAGTATTGATCTTGTATCTGCCAGCAGTGGTCAAGTTTTGCCTTGCCGAAATAACTTGCCAATTAACAGTTCTCAACAATTTTTAGTTTCCTGAAGTCTATTCAAGAATTGTTTATATTCAATTATGGTTGTCAGAACCATAATACCTGTAGCAAAAGCTAAAGTTGGTCATTGTCATTATCCACATAGGGTGCATTTAATGACCTCTTTACTACTAGCCCTTAGTTACTTGGCTGCACAACTTCCAATACAGATTTCTCGTAGGGGATTATCCTTAACTGCAATTTTTTTTTTGCTTTTTAAGGTCTTTTAACTCGGTAACGTATAGGATTGAAGGAAATTCATACAAATTACAATGAAAATAAAACAAAAATTCCCTTTTAATGGCCCCGAGTGCTGAGCTCATGAGTCATGGCCCTGACGGGGTCGCCTGCCGAAGACCACAACTGCCGTGGATGTAATGGACCATCATGATTCCTGCCTTCCGGAACGTAGCCTTCACACTTTAAGCCGTCCGTATGACCGTAGGTATCTAGGCCGTGGGTCGAACCAGCCCTCGGTCGAACGGCCACTAGTCTAAGGACGATAAATTTTGGAACAGAACTATGCTATCTGAAACCTAACCTCAGATGCTGTGAACGTAAAATTACGTAATTTAACGATGCCCGGAAGTCAGATTCGATCCGCGGCCTGGTGATGCACGGCAGGTGGTGGTCAAGGCCGGAGGAGGACAAAGAGGACAAAGCCGAGTGGTGCACGGCTGATTGGTGGATGTCCGGAGAGATCAAAGGCGTTCGATTCAGGGCTTATTGGTGCACAAAATTGGTGGTGCACGGCTGCGCTCCCGCCCTGACGTTCCCTCGATATCTGCCGTCAAACAAGATTTCAAGTAGAATTTCGCTCAAGCCGTATTACGACATATGATGACCATCGGTGTCCTGGACTCTGGAGTAGCCCGAGTAGGCAGCGCTCGCAAATGCGACTAGTAAGTTGAGAAACTGGTACCATAAGAAGTTTTGAAGCTGTGTTTTTTGCAACCATCGACTAAGTATTTAAACTTTTTGCACTGTTTACTTTGATTGAGGAAAACCGACACCCAGGTTATTGATGTTAGGAGTATTTAGGCCGGAGTTCGCATTTCCAACACCATCAACACGTTCAATGAGTGTTGGAGATGCGAACTCCGGCCACAATCATGCACGGAATCTAAATAGAACAGGTAAGAAATTAAACATGTCGTAAAATATACGTCATTTGCTGTGGTTAGGTTCAAGCCAGGAACAAGTTCCTATAGCGACAATCACATAGGTGATAGGGTGGTTAGGTGAGGGTAGATTAGGGTAAGGCAAAGTTAGTTCAGGTTAGGTTAGGATAGGTTAAGTTAGGTTGTGTTGGGTTAGGTAAGGTTAGGCAAGGTAAGGTTAGGTGAAGTAAGGTTAGGTGAGGTAAGATTAGGTTAGGACAGGTTAGGTTAGGATATGTCAGGCTGTGTTCAGTTCAGTTAGGTTAGGTTTGGGTTTTTGGCTAGGTAAAACTAATGTAAGATGGTTTTAAACACTAATGATACACACAGGAAAAGGCCACAATTGGGGGATTGCTGTGTGTAGTAGGAAATGTGTGGCAAGAAGAAGAAGAGATAAAAAAAAGTAAAAAAGAAGTATAGCAGCTGATCCACCTGTTAGAACTGGTTGTCCACCTGTTAGAACTTAGAGCATTGCACTCATACCACTGATTGGTCTGAACTGAAACCACCACTAGTTTTTGATTGAAACCACTTTTAAATTTCTGATGTTTCTGTTATTTTGTGTTTTGTTAGCGTTAGAGTGAATTGTTTGATATTTGCCATGTCTCATGCCTTCCCGAATGTGACCCATTCTGACCACATTCATCATTTGTTTCAATATCCAAGGACTCAGGAGCTAGTCTTCCATTTTTGTGCAAGCTTACTGAGCACCACTATAATATTACCACTCCAACATTGAAATATATAAATTTGCGTGTTGTATATATAGATATGACTATTTTAGTTGGCCTATACTATATTTGAAATTTTGAACACATACCAAGAGTCATAAATTTTTTTATATGTTTTCTCTGTACCAAGTTTATGTAAAAAGAACTAAATTACATTTTTAACCTTGCTCAAAGATCACCACAGCAACATTAAATATCAAATATAGTCAAATGGGGTAAGACAGGATCGCAGCCTTCATAGGTTAAGAAAGGACCAGCTCATGGCATGCATTCTAATTGCACTGAAATTAATTTGATAAAAGAATATGTTAGTGCAGTTGTTGCCTGTCATTTTAGTGTTTGTTTCAACCCTCTTCTGCAAATAATGAATTTCTGGCTAATTTTTAAAGAAAATGTATGTAAAGAAGGGTCATAAAATAGTTAACCCTGTTTGGGAAACAAGCTCTGTCTAATGACAAAAAATTTTTTGGCCAGATTTATGGATGTAGGCAGGTAACCTCAAGTAATAAGCAATTTTTGAGACATACTAGGCATTCCTACCTGCTACCATCACTGCCTGACATGTATTCTAAAATGGGGTAAAAAAGGACTGGACATGGGGTAAGACGGGACCACTAAATGATCCTGTTTTAACCCACAAGCAGTCCTATCTTACCCCAAAAATGGTCCTGGTACCCTAGGTACCAGGAATAGAGGACCATAAAAATGATCCTCTATTACCCTAGGTACAGTTTATCAAAAATAGTTTTTATATGAATATATTATTGTGCAGTACATGGAGTATTTTGGTCAATAATTTTATCTATGGCTCAAACTTCATTATAGCTTGTTAGCTTTAATTAGAGAAATTTAGTGCACTATTTTAAATTGCATCAAATGGATAGAGAAAATAGGGTTGTCTCTTCCCATTAGTGAGCTGCAGAACTATGTGCAAGATTGGCTGGGGGAAAAATCATTCTGTGAAACATGAAAAATAATTATGATCACAACTCTATGAGAGGGCATGGGCTACAGTAGAAGAAGTGCACCACAAATACAGTTAGCAAGAAAACACATGACGTCTGACACTTGAGTTATTATCCATTGGTTTTAATACTAATTTTATAAATTTTTCAGACAATGACACTAATGGAATATACATGAAGCATTTAGCAGTGCTCTACAATGAACCAAAGCCAACCCACTATTACTATGCTTAACAAAGTCTTCTCATGACAAAAACTCCAATGTGACTGATATTAGTGTTGACTTCCCGCAACACAAAACAGTAACAAGTGGTTGTTTAATCAAATAATGTGTTTCTAGATTGATAATATTGAATATCAGATTTGCACTTTTATTAAAAACCTTGTAACATAAGAATTATCAGTTGGTCCTGTCTTACCCCAGCCCCAGTCCCATCTTACCCCAGTGGGGTAAGATGGGACCAGCTCACTTCTTTTAATCTGTACAGAAAACTATGTTAGATGCAAAACGTCTGAGTTGTAGCTTAGAAGCCCATTGCATAGATACACCTTGTGATAGGTTTAGGGTTTTTTAGTTATTCATGGTATAGATGCTACATGCCTGTTAGTGATTTCGGTCCTGTCTTACCCCATCTGACTATAGAGGTACTAGTTATTTTAGAATAAATATTAAATAAAATATAAATATTAGAATGAACATAGCATAAATTAATGGACTACTGTACTTTTCTAGATCATTACGAAGAAAATAAGAGTATTCATTAATTCCTAAATTTATTAAATTACATCATCATCAGTGGCTCATGGATGAAAATAAAGCCAATACATAATAACCTTGTATATACTTTTTAATATACCTAACTCTTCATCCTTAATTTGCCATAAATAAATAATTTTTGGCAAATTATGCTGAATATTTTAGTATCCATAACCAGTGGCCACTAGCAAACAAGGGATTTTTAGAAACAAGTTCATTTTAATTACCTGATCTGCTTCAAAATTATATTGAATATCTATTAATGATGCTGGTATCCATGTTACTTATCTAATCTACTCATAGGACACATGCAGGGAGGGCAACTAAACAGCCTCTTGTTTGCTGCTATGCTCTATAATAGCTTTAATATGCTCTACTGGTGTTGCCTGACTTTTAATTATTATTTGTGTGACTGGCACTTACATTATATATACTCACTTGTGCTCTTCTCTTTCCAGACTCATAATTATGAATATTATTTATTATTATTTGGACTAAAGTTCTTACAAAAGCTCTAATTGATGCTCCGGAGAAGCTGTTACTTGCCTGGCTTGGCTCCATAATGTGTAAGTATAGTGCTACCTAAACTCCATTGCTGTTCAACTGTTCTAGTATTTTGTCTCAATATACTTCAGCTTTGGATATGTTGTCATGAGCAAAAACAATAGTCATGAATATCAAACAAACATAGAATGTAAAATTATCTTAATGTTTAAAAAAATAGTAATAATATAATGACAATCTATTGAATCTAATAATATAATGAATCTATGTTGTCTCGGCAGCATTGGGCCAGCTTGTAGAACAGACGCATAAGATATTACAACAGCTGAAGCAAATACAAGAACAGCTGGAGCAGATACAACAACTGGATGTACATACAAACGCAAACACTGGTGGCATGTCCCCAGTGATGGAAGGAGGTGGGGGCCCCATGGTGCCAACCATTTCTGCGGTGCCCAACAGACCTGATGGGGTGCAGGGTGGACCAGCTGCCCCTGGTGTTGTCGCACAGCCCAGAGCAGCAGCAGACCCTGAGAAGCGTAAGCTCATCCAGCAGCAGCTGGTGCTGCTCCTGCATGCAGACAAGTGTCAGCGCAAAGAGCAGAGCAATGGAGACATCAGACAGGTGATATACTTTTTCTGAGTGGTTATTCAGGGGCCATTTTAGCATCAAGTTCCCAACTTTTGACATTTTAGCATCTAAGTATCTAACCTTTGACCATTTAACATCTAAGTACCTACCTAAACCTTTGACCATTTTAGCATCTAAGTACCTAACCTTTGACCACTTTAGCATCTAAGTACCTAACCTTTGACCATTTAAGCATCTAAATACCTAACATTCGACCATTCTAGCATCTAAGTACCTAACCTTGGACCAATTTAGCATCTAAGTACCTAACTTTTGACCATTTTAGCATCTAAGTACCTAACCTTTGACCATTTTAGCATCTAAGTTCCTAACCTAACATTAGTGGTAACATTGTTCTCATGTTTCAGTGCAACCTGCCACACTGCCAGACGATGAAAAACGTCCTGTCGCACATGACGATGTGTCAAGCCGGCAAGACGTGCCTCGTGCCGCACTGCGCTTCATCTCGTCAGATCATTTCTCACTGGAAGAATTGTGCACGTCTGGAATGTCCGATTTGTGAGCCTGTCAAGACCACTGATAAAAATAAACAAAATCCAAACAATAATAACAACATGGCTGCCAATGCTGCTGCTGCTCCGGGCATGACTGGCCGTCGACAACAACAGCAGCAGCAACAAAAGCAAATCGGGCCGCAGCTCATCCACTCCCTGAGCCCTGGTCACCGCCAAACTCTGCCGGCAGGACATCAACTCAACCTCATGTCACCAAATGCTACATCGAACATGGTTGTGGGCGCTCCAAAGCTGCCCAACGTTTCCTCCTCAATGGTGAGTAGCAGTCAGTGTTAGCACATGAGGGAGAAGTGTCATGTATAAAATTATAAATACATTTATTTCTTCCACAGAAGTTGAATTATTAAAATTAATATTTGTTGTTTATATAATATATTTGCAGTTTGAAGACTGCTATCTAGTTTCAAGGAGTAGATTTTGAGGCTCAGTGGCAAAAGTGCTATGAAGCAGTTTTTCTGTTAGACTGCATGTGGGCAAAAAACTTACAGATTTTGATTTGTGGTTGCAGGGCGCAATGACTCCAAGCATGGCGGAGTCTTGGTTGAATTTACCCAACCATCCTGGGCAGCTCCCTGGCAGCATGGTGGTGACGGCACGCCACTCAGAAGGCACCAAGGAGTGGCACCACAGCATCACTAGTGAATTGCGTAACCACATCGTGCAGAGAATGTGAGCATCATTGGTTATAACAGCACCTGATGCAAAATATAATGTCATAGTTTGGAATAAGCAATTGTTTTTGTCCAGGACTGGAATGTGGTAATAAAGGAAGCTTAGTATAATTACTTTTCATGTCTCAGTGATCAAAATTTTCAATTTTTGTCAATGTTATTGGCTTAATTCTTATGTAAGAAATGTGAACAAGTAGTCGGTCAGCAGTCTAATGCTGCAGCATTGAGATTTGAAAGTCTCACAATGGCTGTGTTGTAGAATTTAATCTATGGTATTTTACCTGTTCATGTTCTTCTGGTTCTCAGCCATTTAGACCTAGTGAAAAATAGATGCCATTAAGTCATATTTGTCAATTATATTTGATATAACCACAAGGTGCATTTGTTGCAGCGTGCAAGCCATTCTGCCTAGACCAGACCCCATTACACTGCAGGACCGAAGGATGCAGAACCTGGTCAACTATGCCAGAAAGGTCGAGGGCGACATGTTCAATGTGGCAAGCTCAAGGGTCAGTCAGCCTGCATGTTTTAGTTTGACATTTGTTGAGTCGCGCTGTCTGTTGACGTTAATGTTACTTCATTTTTGGGCTGATTTTATTTTAGAAACCTAATTGTACTCGTATTGTCCTATTCTGATTATCTAGCTCAGGCTTTAAGATGCATAAAATTTACCCAAGTAGAAACTTCTAAATTCTTACTCATTTTTACAATTTGCAATTATTCACACCGCTCTGTTAAGCAAATAATAACAAATTTCATTATTTCCACAGCCGGAATACTACCATCTTGTGGCTGAGAAGATATACAAGATCGAGAAGGAACTCCATGAGAAACGCATGCAGCGCCGCCAGTTTCCTCGAGAAGGCCAGCCTGCCATTGATGGATCCACTGCTCCTCCACCCCAGTCCATGATCGGTCCTGTGAACGCTGTCGCCGTGGGCACACACTCAAGAGGGCCCTTCCCTGTTTCCTCGGGCCTCAGCCCATTCGGCCACTCCGCGATATCACAGCAGCAACAACAACAGTGTGTCAGACCCATGGGTTCTATCATGGTGAAGTCCATGAACGCTTGTGGTGCTCCCGGTAGTCACTCTTTCTCCGTTTATATTCCTCCATGTTCGTTGATGGGTCCATCTTGCACGTCCAGCTTCCATGGAGGCGGCAGCACCATGGCTCCCTCTGTGAACAACTCCCTCAGACCGCAGCTCGCGCCCCCACCTTACACATCAACCGCCATGAATGTCCCCAACATCCCTATTTCTGCTCCTATAAAAGTTGCTGCGTGCAGCGGAGGTGACATCTCAAACACTTCGCTGTCACACATCTCTCAAGCTCCTAATATAGCCGCTTCGTCCAGCCCTGCTGTTATCGACAGCAGCAACTTGAGCCTCCAGTCTTCCTCGCCATGTACCTCCACAATGACAAGCTCTTCTTCTGTCCCGGCAGCCACTAGTGGATCAGCTACTCTTCCTGATGACAAAACTGAAGTCATGAACTTCATCAAGCAAGAACCTATGGATATGGACGTCAAGAAGGAGCCCTCGTCACCTGAGAGCGCTGACGTCAAAGTAAAGATGGAGATCAAGACCGAAGTTAAAGATGAGCAGACTTCACCTGAGAGCGACTTCTATTCAAAGAATGTTGATGGTCTCTGATGCTCCATACATTTAATGCAAGTGCGCTCTGGTTCGTGAAAGGAGCAATAGTAACTTAACATCACATGTTTTTGGGGAACCCCGTGATTGAATCAAAATCCGTTCCTAGCAGCTCAAAATAATATGTTGAGTTGCAGATTACTAAGCTTGGTTTCCAGACATGTGTATTTTTTTATAGTTCGAATAAAAGAAATTTCAGGTACAGGTATACGTCCATCATGCATATTGTCCAGCGCTCTATTGCCCCCGTGCAATGTTCTTGCTGTCCTTTTAGATCTTGGAACATTTTATCTTGGGCTGATTTGATGTCAGACGGTTTGACCGTAGGCTGATATGATGCCAGGCGCTTTGATCGTGGGCTAGTCGTTCCGATTCGGTGTATGGATGCTGCTGGTGACTTTCTGGTGTGGTGAATTGATGCTGTCAGCAGGTGCTTTCGATTTCATGACCATTTGTATTGAACTTCACTCATGCTTCTAGATTAGAATATCTAAGATTTTTCCTGCTTCAGGAATATATGTCTAAATGTAGACGAGCAAAATATTGGTTTGAAGTTTGCGATCGTAATTGGTGTGTACATCATAATAATTTATAGTTTTACATAAGCTGCAAATTCAGTGAGGCTGTGATTTCTCAGTTAAGGATTTAAATTTGACTGGAGTTTTGCAAATCTCTTCTGACGAGTTAAATGTCTGTCTCTCTCGGTCGGGCGGCCGACGTCCCGTGTAAGCGACCTCTTGTTCGAGTGTCTTCTTCTGTTGCTTTTCACCTGTCCCTCCTTGTCACTTCGTCTCTTTGAGATGCTAACGCTGCTTCTTTCGAGCCAGCTTCAGCGGGCTGGACATCCGAGATCTCCTGCCCTTTGTGGGTGATGATCAATTTGAGACTTAGAATAATTGAAATCTGCCGACCTGCTGGCGATGTTATCTTTTTTACCTCCGGTGCCAAATAGCTTGTTAGCTGGAGCGCTAGCAAACCATTCTTCTACTACTACGGTACTTGTAAGTTTTTTAATCTTACGTGTACGAGTAGCGAACGAGGGAATTCCATTTAATGTAGCATAGTAGTTTTAATAAGGCCTAATTGGGCTGTAGCCGATTCTTAACCGCCCGGCCACCTTGCCGATTTTGACCAAAACTGTCGCCGGAAGCAGGGATATAACCCGGAACTAGACTGTCGCCGGAAGCAGGGATGTAACCCGGAACTA
>NW_025932494.1:0-24789 GCF_000764305.2 Hyalella azteca
CCAAAACACGACCAAAAGCGATATCCCTCCGAAAACAGTAGTTCAAGAAGGCTTTCATAAACCAAGTGCAAGATATGCGAACTTACAGAAGAACATTATTGAGGAATGAACTGAGCAAACAACTGAACCATTAGACCACTGACGATTGCACAAATTACCAGACATAAAGTTCTACATATCCCGAAATCTGCATTGTTTAGAATACCACAGGTAACAAATAAGCTTCCCTCATCGTGGAACAGCCAAACGACTTATGTAATGAGACGTGGAAGACAAATTTTGATAGCATTCGAACACGAAATTTGTGTAGCGAACAGCAAAAGTAGGGATAAGCCACAAGAAAACTCACAGAAGATGGAAAACGTCTAGTTAATCCAGGGAAGTGCATTGCAAGTCTGGTAAAATTTGTGGAGTAAAGTGAAGATTACGTTTAGTTGTGCTACAGCCATGAATCGATCACGCACTTAAAATAGTAGATCTTGTGTCTCCAACAGGTAGAAGATACTGGTTTTCGGAGA
The DNA here is from genome assembly GCF_000764305.2 of Hyalella azteca. Classification (NCBI taxonomy): domain Eukaryota; kingdom Metazoa; phylum Arthropoda; class Malacostraca; order Amphipoda; family Hyalellidae; genus Hyalella; species Hyalella azteca. The sequence continues at coordinate 519 of NW_025932494.1, forward strand.
TTTCTGGAACCAAGATTATTCATTTCCAGCAAAAAACGAATTATCTCACTTGACCAGAGTGATAAAGCAGGCAAGAAAATAGCCGTGTTAGAATATGAAAAGATAAAAAATGACAGCAAGATACGAATAGAACAGGTAAGAGATGACAGCACGATACGAATAATCTTGTGTGAGACTTCGCCTTCATGAGACGTCTGTCACCAGGCCGAAATGGAGAAACAAGGAATGTTACCTGCATAAGAGCATCACCCCAAAGTTGAAACTCGCAGTCAGTTGCCACAAGCTCAAAGAAGGGTTGCTCAAGAAACACGCTCATATGAACGTAAAATCCCACAGAACCTAAGAAGAGCCACAAAAACAGTGCTGCAGTTAGATTGATTGGAAAGATATTAAAAAATGGATCCTAAGCAAGGAATATTCACAACTGAAATGACACACCCCGGATCATTATGCAGCAAAAACATGTTAACTGTGAAACATAATTATGAATTCAGTACAATAATGCTACTTTTGTACTATGATTACGAATTACTCGTTAAAAACATGTAAACGGGGCAAACAAATACGGCCAATCGGGAGGTACGGGAAGGATACCAAGTTTTAATACCTACAACGAATAAGAAAAAAATGTGGTAGGTACTTGGCGTGTCATCCGCAATCCTTATAATAGAGATAACAAACCAGGCATCAAGGCACAACGAGTCCGACATCATAAAGCTCATCGAGAAGAGAACAACAATAGATCAAAAATAGAATGAGATCTGTTAAATACACCTTTAAGTAAACCTGCAAGCTTAATGAAGTTTGCTTCACAGCTGCTGTAATAGCTACAAAGCCTCTATTTACTATTCACACGAGATCTATAAATACCAACATTAAATTAAACCTTAGAATATCTAGATATACAATTTTCTTTAAATAAATTTAGATTTTTCGAATACAAACTACCGCTGACAAGTCGCAATCAGACTTCATCAAACTACAAACGACTTCATTTATTTTAGAACAAAAATTTACTATTGACGCGAAATAAGATAAAAAGCCTACGTGGTCCGCCGCATACTTCCCAAGAACTTACGTCACACCAGAAAAATTCCAGGACTAGAAAATACTGGTCTTCTTTGACTAAGAATTTCAGAGGACGCGTTTAAGTGGTGATTGCATCGATGCTGTCACATAAACGCAGCACTCCTGTTTCGTATTAAACAACCACGCAAACGACATGGTTGCGATGGCTGCTAACTCTGAGATTCATAATAAGCGATGTAAGTAAAAAGATGTCTAAAAACTGAAGACTAGAAAACGTGGCACATACGTGGTCGACGCGATAAATACTGCACAAAATAAATTGATTCTCAAGATTTACCTAGGAAAGAGAATCAAATGAACATGAGCGAGCTACACTACCGATTACCATATATAGAATTTTCCATCGTTGACTTCTGATACTTTGATGCAACATGCTGATCAATTAGTCCACGAGATGATTTTTTCCATAGACTGTTATAACGGATAACGGAAGATATTTTGTGCAACAGCCTACTTGGCATTTCGAGTATAAAAAAGTCTAGTAGCTACTATCCAACGTAGAGCTGAAAAGCAGAAAAATGATCAGAGACAAACCTAAATCATTGACTTAGCGAGCGAAAACAAAACAATCTCGCAACAACAATCAAAAGTCAATAACTGTCAACAAGTCAAAGAATTAACAAAATACTTCGTATCACAACTTTCAGAAAGGTTGATCACCATTCAACAAATGATCATTCAAACAATTGAATTTTGATCATCAAATAAACCCTAACTGAAACTGCAAACTCCTTGAAAACTTCTAACTTCATGACAAACTCAGTTCATTAACCCATATAGACGAACAGCAATTAGCATTAGGCTATCTTTAACGTAAGTCTAGAGCGAAGAACTCATCACTAGTGACCCTGAAATTCCAGGCTACTCAAATCATCGTTAGTTTAACATCATCATGGTAAACTAACTCACGTATAACTCGAATAGTTGAGGCAACTCACGCGCTACTTAGTTAAATACTCAGCAGGATACTGAGGAATCGTGCAGCCCTTTTGCTGCAATATTTGCCGGGCTGCCCACATCCCTCCCTCAATGCAGTCTTCTAAACACCGTCCAACGCTGAGGCAAGCCAGGAAGCCTCCTACAAACGAGTCTCCAGCACCAGTGGTGTCCACGATAGAGTTGACACTAAGTGGCGCTACATGTTTTTCCCGCACAATTCCGTCACTAGCAACGTACATTAAAGGCAAGGAACCTTGAGTCATAACAACAACTTTGTCTCTCATCATGGAAGGGACTGTGCCATTTGTGGTGCCACACGGTGATGTGTCAGAACACTTGCGTAAGGCAAAGACACTGTCACTTTTCTTGCTCTTGCGTTTTTCTGAACGCTTCCTCTTGCCGGGGGGAATTGACAAAATATTGACCTGTTCATTCGATGGTGACACAGGATCATCACTGTCGTAAAGCACTTCACTGTTGTCAAAATAATGACTGTTGCTGTTCTCCGAGTCAGGCGAGCCGTTAGTCACCACAGACTCTTTGCGTGATGAAGAATCCAACTCTTGCGAGGATAAGTTCATGGCGAGGTCAGCACAGGAGTTGCTTGGCGCAATAACGACAGCTTCATACTTACTGACAGCCTGCAGTATAGAGGGGAGGCTTGTGACGATGCTTGCTTCTCCAGCAGGCTGGGCAGAGGCGAGTGCTGGCAGATCAACATGCTTAGCAAGAGTTTTGTACTCCTCCACAAATCCAAAAAGTATATCAACGTAAGGTAATATCTGTTTCAATTCTTCAGGATGGTTTTCACACACGTAGCTGCCGCAAAGATTGAAGATCAATGTTTTTTTATTCTCCTTAGCGTATTTTGCAATCTGAGGAAGAATAGGAACATTATATCACTAACAATATCTTTTCTGCTAAAGTGAAATATTTTTAAATACAAAGTAATCTCATTCTAAAAAAATTGATGAGTTGCTCTCAAATAATAACAGGTTGTCTAAAAGATAGGCAATTAGAGTATGCCTTGAGTTGGCAATGAGTATTCTCACCATTAGTGCAGTGTCAAAGCTGTGAGTTATGAAGTAGCCTTCTACGTACAGAAGAGGAGCCAATGCCATGTCTTCTAGGCATGGTCTAAGCTCTGATGCATTATCACCTGTTTAAATATAGTAATAATAAGTTACACATTAATGTAGATATTTTATGTATATGACATTCAAGAGATTAAGAATCAATGATCCTTTTTGCAATTTTTAATTTTGACCAGTATATCTTAACTAGTAATTGCAATTTCAATTTCTTTCACACTAAATATATTGAAAACTTATAAACACCAGTGCAAATAATATGCATTATATCTAGACAAAATATGGTAAAATATTTCACAATCCCACAAGAAACTTTTTCAGTAATAAAGACATTCAAATAAAAAATGTGTTTGTGTGCAGTTAGGCACTGACTAATGCTGAAGTCTTGGAAGACGTGCTCAGGCGGGCAGTAGTTAGCAGCACCGATGTCAGCACAGAGGCAGCGTTCCACTCCCAGCACCAGAGCCACACAGCGACCTGTACTCTCTGTGGTCACCTCCAGCATTCTAACCAGTGAACAGTACAATGTTAAAAACAAAGAAAAATAATGTTAAATTGGGTAGCAGTTCACATATACCTATATACCTACATATCTGAGAACAATGCATCATGCATACAGCATGCAATTCAATTCGCATTGCATTGTCAGCTGAATGTGATTGCACTAGTTGAATCAACCTATCTTATGTATAATCACCTGGTGTTCACCCCACTGTCATGAATGATTCTCAAGAGGCGAGTGGCAGCCTCATCAACACCAATGCCACCCATGAACAAGGCTTTCTTTGGCTGCCCCAATACCCAGGTGAACACTCGGGATGAGTTTAAGGCACAACCTCCAGCAGAGCAGCTAACATCATACCTGAAAAAATTGCAATGAAAAGTCCAGAAAAAAATGAAATTGCACTAAATTTGAGAGTTATAAATCAAAATTGGATTTACATCAATGTAAAATAACTGGTATATTTATAGGGCCTTTCTTCCAACTGAAACATGAAAATAAATTCAATAATGTAGAATAAAATTTGTTGAAACAATTTCATGGATCTATTTTTCAAAATTATTGAAAACATTAACCATCTTTGTACTATTAACATACTGTTCCTGTACAAGATTGAACAGCTCCTTCTGTTCTTCAGAGACCTCCAGCTGCCCGTCAGTAGGCAGAGAAAATCTCTCATGCAGACTCTGGTCCTCCACCACGGCCGTCATGTCCAGCAGAGGATTGCCAAAAGCAACAAGTAATGGCCTGGAGATGCTGCTCGACCCATTACTGGAATCCATCATCTGTAAAAAGATACAAAATTCACAGTGATCATTGCCCTGACAAAAAAACAATTTTAGGAACTCAGGAACCTATAATGTAGAAAGTACAAAAATTATCATGCCCTAAAGAGCAATAAGATAAATCAATTGATAAAAATAGTTTTAAATTTGAAAATTTGCATTGAAAGCAGCATAGAGTGCATTTATTTGAAATGATATTAATAATAAAGATTTGAAGTACCTTTAAAAAGAAAAAAAGTATAATGAAGTTAAATATTCACATGATAACACAAATTCCATATTTCAAAATTCTGGTTATCAGCATTTTTGAAAAATGTTGAGATTTAAATTTTAAAATTGATGTTAAAGAGTTTCATGCAAAAATTCTTAGTACCATCAGCATAAAAAAGTAGTAATTACCATGTGAAAAATGTTGTCCAGGGCTGTCAANGCAAAAATTCTTAGTAGCAGCATAAAAAAAAGTAGTAATTACCATGTGAAAAATGTTGTCTAGGGCTGTCAACATGTTTCACATTAACAAAAATTTAAAAAATATCAAATGCAACCAAAGGAAGTTTATTGTCACTTCTGCTGATGCATGAAAATTTTGGATACCAACAGCAAATATTTTCTCAAAACATTATAAATCATAACCTTACTGAAATATCACTAGGAAAATTTGCAAATAATTGCACAAAAAAGTTTTCATTTCCTGGAGTCTTAAAATTAGTTTCTGATTTGACAACTTAGCATGCAGGAGTAAAAAGTTCTGCTACAAATTATGTTTAACACCACACAAATGATGACTAATCAATGCATTGATGAAGTAAAAACTAAGATTTAGCATACACAAATGATTAATAAGTAATCAAAAACCATTATCACAACTGAATGTGGTTGGGTGGGGAGAAATTAATTTAGGAAAAAAACTCATTTAGCTGACTAGTTTGGCATAATTTTACCTTTGGTTTACTATTCACAATACCTGATCAGTATTGTACCACAGAAAAGTGGAGATTAGTAAAAAATTAAAACAGAAAAGTGGAGATTAGTCAAAAGTAAAATTATCCATGTGCAGATTTTTTTTTGGCTCATTTACAAGCCCAATTTGAAATATTGCGCAGAAGTTTAGTGACATCCTTCATCACTCGTCAGATTCAACGCACAAAGTTTTCCTATCCTCTCTATTCTTTCTTAAAGATCTTCACTCTCTCTGGCGTGCACTCAACAAGTGCACGGAAATAGCACAAAGATAAACAATATTACCATTCAATGAATGCAGTGAGCCCCCAAGCAGTTCCCGCATCACATAACCAGTGCCATAATAGAGCTTGAGCAAGTGGGGTTTGGCAGCTCACACACGATCGCCCAGTGTTACCCATAATATGTTGCTATAGCTTATTACTTTATTAGGCCTACTGTAACTATGTATTTCTCTATCATATTTCCAGCTTATGTCACCAGTCACTTACATCACCATTGTCACCAAAATGACCAAATGACACCAATAATAGCAAGTAAAAACTACCAAAAGAAACGCTTTGTTTCTTCTAACTTACCAAACCACATCTGTGTCAAGTTTCCTAAAATTGCAGGTAAAAATGATTGTTTTACTGGCAATTTTTGAAAATTATGCTTGAAAACTATAAAAATAGGAAATTTTTAGCGCATTTTCTCATTTATGGAAAAAATGCACTATTGTGCTCGCCATGTCCATCTGTCTGTCTGTCCGTCCATCTGTCCGTGACTTCAAGTTTTTGTTGACGAGAAAATGCGCTCTCTGTCACTCACTGCAGACTGCAGTCTGCAGTGAGTACTGAGTTATATTTTTTTATTTTACACTGAAGCAATTAGGAGAAGGTCATAGCTGGACATAGAAAGGGAATCAAAGGATAAAATTAGCCAGATTCATGGGAGTTTTTGTGCAACTCTGAGGCTCTGATTCATGGGTGCCTTCTGCCCAACTTTTCAGTTAGGTTTCAGGTGTCTTCCATCCAATTTTTATGTTTGCATCACAGTTGCATTTATTTCTTAAGCACTTCACAAAATACAATTTACTTCCTTATAATAATATATGCTGTGAGATTTAAGCAATAAATATTTAAATAGCAACTATATGATATTTAACTTTTATTTTTAAACATTAGACTTTTCTTAAGGATGGAATTACAATACAGCAACTATATGATATTTAACTTTTATTTTTAAACATTAGACTTTTCTTAAGGATGGAATTAGGTACAACCGTACAATACTTCATTCAAGATTTCAAGGTTCATTTATTAAAAATTTGAAATCCACATGGGATGATATAGGTTAGCCTACCTCGACCTCCTTCAACTTACTCAATTGATCCAAAATAATCAGCTTAGATTCGGAAATAATTTGAGTTCAAAAATTACTTACAACACTTCTATATTAAAAAAAAAAAAACTTTTTTCAAGATTTATTAATATAAGAAAATTTTTTATCATTATTTAAATTATTCATTCTTCCAATTGATTCATGCATTGTCTCAAATTTTACGCAGAGGTGCAAAATTTCAGATCAATTGGAAAGGTAGAACCGTACCTAGAAGTGTGTAAAATATTTATTAGGTACCTATAAGATTTGCAGCAGCGGGCAGCCTAGCTCCCTAGCAGGCAAACAATTACAATTTACAAACAAACCTACTTAAAGATAAGTGTTATAATAATAACAAGATCAAGTTTAAGATGCTTTAGCCACTATAATATGTACAGTAACAGTAATAATTAACCTTCTCAAAAACCATATTGAAGACTCCTGGTCCTGACTCCAGTCCAGTGGACTGAGTCACTCACCTCACAGTCTTTCAGCACTAACTTGGAGAACAAAAATTGTGTTAAAAAAACGTCAACTCATCAGCAAAAAAATCTGTGCAACTGCAAGCTTTAAATATTCATAAGTTAATACGAAAAATATACACAATCAAAGTGAATAAAAAGGAAACTTCTATTGGAAACCCGACCGGTCAGGCGGGAAGACCAACTACAGTAGATGCAGCCAATCTACCGACACGACCTACCTCGACCGTAGGTCACGCAAAAGTGACACTTCTAAACCGTCACCGCGCTAAAACGTGTTCACTGACCGGCGATCAGGAGTAATCGTTGCCTAGCAACCAAGCCGAGCGTCCTGTCCGTTTTGCAAAGTGAAACAAGTCTGTACCTGATATCAATTTTTTTTCTGTATAATGTACTCCAGCTCATTTGTCCCATCGACTTCACTCCCGGTTGCAATTATTATACGATAAACGTTAAAAAATGAGTTGCCAGATGAAACCTTTCCTCCAGATTTCGTCCAGCTTATGTTTGACCTTGCTTGAACTTGGAACAGACATAATGCGTGGAAATTTTCAACATAGCATAATTTTGTCCATTTGTGAAGCCAATTTTTGGTCTTATTTAAATGGAAATTGCCTCCTTTGAAACAGTGAAATTTAAGTATTGACGTTGAATTCCATTATCCAACCTTTCCCTAACCTCAACGAAGCCAGAGTTAATTTTCAATCACCGTCCATTAGTTACGAAAAAAACTTTCAAGCATGAAAGCCTTATAACCAAACAAAAATAAGAATTGTTTAACTGTATCCTAGGCCGGATACAAGTTAATAAGGTCCCTGTATAAAAGTACCCTAAAATTGGTTGTTCTGTGAAACTGAGTACGAAATTATCGAATTAAGAAAACATGTCTCATTGCGGTTTGGAGGTCAGTGTAGGTATAAAATATGCCACTGTAGTTTAAATACGGATTATTTTAGTTCATGACCAAAGTCTGGCCTAATAACGACTGAAGCGGTTTGGTGGTAAGCGAATTTCAAACGGCATTCTGTGGTGGATCTTGTACTGAGTAAGAATATCCAGCGGCGTTCTTGGGTGGTTATTTTACTGAGTAAGGATATGCGGCGGTGCTGCCAGGTGGATCATATACTAATATACATATCCAGTTGCATTTTTGGTGGACTAAACGTAAACTAAATTAAAACGGAGCAAAACTCATGTAGAAGCCATGCAGGCCCCTGCAATGACCTGCACCGACACGGGATCTTGACAAAACTATCGCTTCCTGGTCCGGGGCTCTGCGGGTATCGTGTGGGGTCAAGATCTGAAAATCGATGCAAGAAGCAGGGAAACGCAATTACGAGATGCATGCGAGTGGGAAAAATAAAAATAACATATTTTATATATTATAACAAGAAATGTATACATTCATTTTCTGTAGCTTAGATATAAACGTATATATGGGCTAAACTGATGCCTGTCTAGGCTGTCTTGAGGTTGCGCGACACAAATGCAACACAAATTTGGTGCTGTGCTAATCACAGCCTTGTCGACCTGCAAATCCAATTACTTGCCGCCACAAAATGACCGCAAGCTCATTCATGGCGCGCTAACTCGACGCGATCGATGGTGGCGGCAGGGCATGACAACCCCGACAGGGAGGGCACTTCCATCGCCTCGTTTGCACCCACACGAGCCTCCGTCATATCTTGTCTGCAATCTTTTCTACTGGTCTGAACCCACTGGTCTTCTTCTCCTAACACTGGTCTGAAGCCTACTGGTCTGAACCCACTAGTCACCCTCCACCACACCGGTCTTCTTCCTGCCACTGTTCTATTAATGATCTAAAAATAATGAGCTTCCTACGACTATATACACTGATTTTAATTGATCGAGACTACTTGTATCGTGTAGAGTTTTTATCAAATCCCTGCAGTTAACTTCATGTATTCATTGTTCATTTGCAGTTTGACAATTTTTACGTGCATTATCTGAACATTATAAAGCGTTTTTTAGTGAAAGCTCTTCTCATTTTAAACTTTTCGAAAGAATGTATGATCTAAATTTTTATTTGTGTGTGGAACTTTTGTTCATGGAAATCAAGATGAATAAACCATCTATGGCATGATCGCATCCTAAAATATTAACAAAATTCATGAATTTCATTCAATATAACTGCATAATCAAACCTAATTTATATGAATCTATACTATAAGCAAAATTCGAAAAAAAGGTGAAATTGATTAAGACTTCGTACTAAATAAAAAAAATCTCAAAACGCCTCCGGAATGCTGAGAATTGCTGACGCTCCGTCGGCTGAGGCGCGGACGATGGATGTACCAGCAAGTTATTGCAGACTCAGCTTCTGTGTGTCTACATATTTGCTTCTCATGTCTAACTCGAATTGAAATTATTAATGCATTTAATAAGGAATTCCTCCCTAAGATGAATAGTCGGAAAGAATAGATGAACAACTTAGAAATAAACTAACGATTAGATTAAGTTTTTATTGAGAACAGGATAAAATTTTAATTAGTGCATTTTATTGTTTAATTCATCTCGCAAATTTCTATTAATTAAGAGAAGCTTAATTTTTTGCAATAGCAAGTTGCGGGAATTTGAAACAATATTTCGGAGGACCCGCCTTAAATGAAATTAATATATGAATGGTAACCGTGAATTCAGGTTTGAATAATTTCATTTCAAATAAAATTAACCATCTCATAACGATGCACGCAATTTTTTTTTCTTTTTAGCCCCTCGATAAACTTCAACCACACCGAGCAATGATATATATAACAAAAAACTAATAAATAATAATAATAATAATAATAATAATAATAATAATGAGAACACCAGGGCTTGTACGAATAGTTAACATGATGGACGTAGTAGCGTATGCAGTGAGCACTGTGCAGATAATTATACAAGGGTTGTACAAAAAAAAAGCACGCAGCAGTAACGCAAGTCATGCTATTGCTTCCATGTCAGTACGCGCTCTGCGTGACATCGCTTAGTTTCCTCGCGTGCCGATGCCGCAGTGCGGGTGCGGTCAAGAATATATCGTTCCAAGCTTGCCTGAGTAAATTGCCAATTGTACAATTCGGTTGCGCAAAACTGCAACACACCAGAATTTTGATTATCAGGGATGATTATTCATAAGATTATAACGAATGATTCACACCTGCAATTTCCTAATCAATGCCTGGGACAGATAAGGGACAGCGGCTCAAAACAAAAAAAATATATCGCAAAATTTTTATTATTATGTCGGCTGAAAATAGTACTATGCGATTATCTTTTATTGCCGACTTCCACGGCAAACAGTTATTTCTGTTGTCGCTTCATGAAAATCAAATATCTTAGGTCAACTGAAAGATATTTTCTTTGCTACGGGCATGAGCGGCAGAAGGCAGTGATGTCCGGCATGCAGTTGAGGACTGCGGGACGGCATCCCAGCGTCGCCATGACAACGCTTGACCTTGCATCTCTACGGCTTCTTTCCTACGTTTATTTCCGCTCTGACCTTCACTGGGGACTTGAGCTTGTCCCAAGATATCTGTAGCATTTAGTTCACACAAATTAAACAGGTCGTTAATATTACGCTGCATTCGTATGACATTAGTCTAATCATGATTAGTGATTAGAGCGTAAATGTAGGAACGATATGAATAACCATTACACATCGATCGAATTACGTAAGCGGTAGAGAAGTGTTGGCGCGGATAAAAATATATTATGTTCTTATGTATTTTTTGTCAACCCCAAAAAGGCCGAAACAAACATAAGTTTAAACAAGTAGAATTTTTAAAATATATTTCTGTGGAAAAAAAAAACATTGCGAAAAAATAAAAATGTATGTTTATTTAAAGTACGCGAGACATTATCAATTAAAGAGCCCGAGTCATATTTCACCACACCTTGTATATTGACAGAGCTAGGCTTCAAACGAACGCACACACAATGTTTCGAAAAATACACAATTAGGAAGTTCAAGAGGCTACAATATTTCAATGAATGAGTACGACATAATAATGATAATTGGTTAAGCACAGGCATATTTCAACTTGTGATCAACCTTATACAATTTCAAGGCAGTGGATATCACAAACTGAGTAGCATTCATTTGAAACCTGAAGTCGAGCAAGGCTCAGCTGCTTCATACACCAAAGAAACACTGATTACACAATATCAGCTATAACCTTCTTGGTGAGTAATATATACAAGTGAGCATCAATGGGAAGCAACATACGACGATTGTTAATAGCTCATTTTATATATCTCGACTCATTCAGTTAGCAATTTAGATGAAAAAAACATTTTTTGGCACGAGAATATGCTAATTGTCTCCAGTCAGGAAGAGCTCGCATATTAAGGACGCACCCTGAAAATATTTCAAAGCAAAGGCGAATGTTCTAATTTAGTTGAGCTGGAGTCAAGCGAGCAATCAAATATCTTAGAATAAAACAGGATGACTCAAGTCACGCACGGTCACAGTAAGCATTATGCAAGCAGGACAGAAGAAACTCAAATGTCCAGGTAACTGTTCTGGAAATAAATGTTAACGTAAACCCTGAAGCAAAGCGAGCTAGCAGGTGTCTTCCCTTTCCGTGAAGTCAAATTTAATCTCTTTATTTATTCTGGTGGTTATGAGAACACCAGCAATATTATTACCGATAACTTAATGTCAGTACTAACGAGTAAACGTAATGACAAGGCTATAAGTAACTACACGCAAGAAATGCTTAAAAGAATTTCCGGGCATACACGTTAAAAGCGATTCAATTTACTCAGAAAAACTTAGCAGTAGGTACTTAGCAAGGGAATACTAATTCGTAACCAGCCAATGGAGATTGACTCAAACTTACAAATAGTATCGTCATAGATCTACCTATATAATATAGTCGATTGCCACGAAACGATTCGTGCAGTTTGTGAAAGTTGAATCATGTTGACTCCACTAACTTATTATTAAGAGTTTTATCAAGAGGATTTGAATTGCATCTTTCTAATTAAAGAGGGAATTCGTGGACCTAATCTCAGCCATCCCAATGCGTGATAGCAAATGAACGTCCTTCTTTGAAGCATTCGATGCTCAGGACATATGAAGGAACTACGCTGAGAAAAGATCTATTTTAAAGTAACGTATTTTTTGATCTATGAGTAACTGCGTTACTCTGAACAAATTATATGGACGATTGTACTAGAAATATTAATCATCTACATCATCTATGTCGGAGATATAGATGCTGAATTTCGCAAGTCCGAGATCCACGCTCAGTGCGCTGCTGCACCACAATGCCAAATAACTACAACGCTACATACATCAGTCCTCTTCATTACGAATCTGCAGAGGATGCTGAGGTTTAAGAAGAGCTTTGCCACAGATAATCTGTGCAGCGAGGTATAGGATGAAGGCTGGGAAGACGACGCACAGGAGCTGAGTTTGCAGCGACACGCCAAGCACGACGTAAAGCACGAGTGTCAACGCCAGCACCGACACCAGCAACTGCACACATACAGAGCAAGGGGCATGATGAAAGGGATTGTTGATGGTAGTTTTGCGTGATCGCACTTTTGTCATTTAAAATCTGTGACAGGATACTTTTTTATTTAATTTATGATGTATTACACTTGATTTAAATTAATTTATGCTGTAGTATACATGACTTGAACTGATAACATTCGACACGTACAATTGAAATGGTCACATGCAAAACTCACAATTTATTCGCGCTGACAATTCATTCACTAAAAAGTCTCTGGAAGTAGACTCGAGTATTTGTTTGAATTGACCCGTCAAGCTTTTGTAGTCACTTGTCAAATACTCCTACATTTTCATGACAAAAATTGCTTCCTAGATCATAAAACACTAAATTTTAGATAATTACAGAAACGTCAACAAGAACTCGCTGGCTCATGTTTGATAAATAAACGGACTAACTTGTTTGCTGGCAAGCCTCCTGAAGCTCAGCCGGGGTGGCAGGAGGCGGGCAACCCTGACGGGGTAGAGAGCCCCACAGTCGCCCTGCGGCAGACCGCCGCCCTTGCGATACTCGTAGATGGTCAACGGTGCCTGCAGGACACAGCGCCACAGCATCCCCAGCACCCCGGCGGCGTAGTAGCCGAGTTCCAGTTCACGTCCGTACTGTGCATGATAATATCGCGTGAGCTCTTGTTTAGGAGGTGACAAGTTTTATTTTTGTAACTAATAGACGGCGATAAGAGGCAGACGAGTTGGGAGGAGAGGTAGACGAGTTAGGAGGAGGCAGACGAAATAAGCATCATACATATAATATAAAAATTGTATAAATTATGAAGCTTGTAAAGTTGAGCATGCTCACTCTAGCGTTGAGATACGAGGCGAGGAGATATAGCCAGCGCACGAGCACCGCAAACTCCCCAGTGCTGATGGGGCGCAGATCGGGGTCTCCCTCGAACTTTAGGTCATGGCGCCGCAGTCCGCATACCAGTTGCCGGCGTCCTGAAGGCAGGGGCGTTATAAATATTAATAAACGTATCCTGGAATCACTATATACATATAACTTCAATAAATATAATTTCTCGCTGGCGTCAGGATGAATTATTAATTAATAACAAAGGCAGCTTGATACTTTTAATCTCATTGGCATCAGGAATGTAAAGATTGTTACAAAATCTTCTTGAACAATTTTAATGTAATTAAATGTATTGTCAAAAACGTAATTATCGTGATAATTGTGATTGTCACATAGTGGAAGATAACGTGCAATTTGAATGCTAAAATAACGATTCACCAACATTTTGAAATCTTAGAATCGTAAATTTCTTTCAAGTTGTATATATTTAAACTAGCCCACAGACAGTTGAGATTCATTTCAAGTTTATAAAATCGATGATTTCTGCAACTATTTTTGAACTTCAGGTAATACAGTGTCACAGCAAAAAATCTTGCGTAAAATTTCAACTAGATTGCAAATTTTTAAGTTCACTAGATTACAAATTTAAGTTCACTGGTTTACTAATTAAATCTACTTAGGAGCCAAGCAGCTCACCTTGATCTGAAAGCACAGGCCCGTTTTCGGTCTGGATTTGGTCCGGTACAGATGTCCGGGTTTTGCTGGGCGAATAGTCGCTGCTGAATGATGGGTGGACCTCTTCGTTGATCTGAGAGGAAGTTTATAATTTTCATTAACATCTGCTCCTCAAAACCTTGTACCCCAAATGAACTTGGACCACCGGACGATAAATGTCCCAGAACGAAAAAATACAGAAACAAAGGAAAAAATTGGCATGGAATAAGTGTTGCATGGGACAATAGCTTCTTCCCGGAATATAACAATTGTTTCATGTTCTTATGAAACATTACGAGACAGATATACTACATAAAACAAGACATACCATACGGCTTCGAGACAGGAGGAGACATTCCATTGCGTTACGCGATATTTCGACGACCAGATTTAGGACTAAATTAAATTTTTGACTATTGGTGAGCAGAATCAACGAAATTTAGCTGCCAACGTCACTTGGCAGTTGCATTAATGGGCAGACTTAGCGACTTACAGTTCGCAGATTAATTTCACTTTTACTTAATACCTCACCTTAAAAATATTCAAATGTATCACGGATACCATGACTTGGTATAGTTAAACTTGATAAAATTAAAATCTATCACAGGTAACATGATTCGGCAAGGTTCACCGTAAAAATATTCAGATGTATCACAAATACTATGACTTGTATAGGTAATTTAATAAAAATTAAAATGTATCACCGATAACATGATTCGGCAAGATTCACCTTAAAAATATGCTGGAGATGAGCAGCGGCGGCCTGGAGGTGCAGGAGCGTGCGCTGCAGTTCGTCTGCCGCGCTGTCGTCGGACGGGGCGCCGCTCGCCGCACTCGCCAGCCACTTCCACGCCCGCCATAACGCGCCGCCTTCGCTCTCATTATTGCTGCTGTGTAATTGATAGGGAATATAAACATTATATAATAATATCAACATATTCAAAGGATTAGAAATATAATAACATAATTTTAGGTGGTAAGTAATTACAAAATTACTTTGGCTAGTGCCGGATTACACGAGATCGCGAGCCTGTTAACAATAAGAGACGAATACATTCATATCGAGGTAGCTGGACTGCAGGGTTTAACCTAAAATGTGTACGAGTGATTCAATAACCAAAACGAATAAATGACTCGACTCGTACACGAACTAATTGAATAAATCACACAATATACATGTTGTTCTAACTTACACAAGAACATAGTACAGCACATAATTTGTGAACAGCATTCGGCACCAAATATTTTGAGGAGCATACAGCAGCAAATTTTTTAGTAGTACTCAGCATCTAATGCCACCTAATACCACGCAGTACTCAGCACCTAATACCACGCAGTACTCAGCACCTAATACCACGCAGTACTCAGCACCTAACATTGTACAGGTACTCACTCTCTCTGAGTAGGTTGGTCCATGCCTGCCAGCTCCCCCTTGACGGCGGCCTCGGCGGCCCGCGCACCGCACAGCACCTGGTACGCCTGCACGACACGCAGCACGTCACACACGACACGAGGCAGGGTATACCGTATTTTAATTGAGTGCGCCCGATAATATATGTTATTATGCTTCATAATTATCAACACACAACATCACCAGACAATTGACCAATAATGATCTTTGTCTTTGAACATATAGGTACTCACAGAGTGGTTTGCCATAAACTTGTAGAAGCTGAGAATTTTTTTAGTAAATAATTAAAAATAATAAAATTGTATAATTATTAAATTATTATTTTGCTACCAGGCTTTGCGTGTGGCGTCCAAATATTGAAGTATAAACGAAGTGAGTTCCTTCCATCTCTTGGAAATGCAAGCGAGCCGCAGCAGCCACAGCCTGCGCAGGCAGCTGGCCTTCTTGCTGGTGGTTTTGCCGAGTCTGAAGCCTCGGTGGGCTGCTGGGGGACAGCAGAGGGTGGGGGTGAGCTTGCAGGGCTTCCTCAGTAGCCTGCAGGATCTCAGCAAAATTTGGCAAGGAAAATACCTGCAATGAAGAATGAAATCAGACAACTGAGCGTTTAATGACGCAGAAGATTTATTGAACCAAATCGTTCATTGTGTTTGGTCATCAAGTAATCCTGTCATGCATATCGGCGCAATGAAGAGAAACAGGGTCAAATAAACTCTGTGTTGTGAGTAAAAGCAAATGAGCAACGGTGAACAATTAAGTTTCGAATTCACGGTGAAGCTTCCTAGAATCGGAACTGATATGTCAAATTTACAGCGAAATCATATTTTTGCATTCGCGTTTAAAAATGTACTTGCATCTAAATTCTTTTAAAGATGCGGGAGTTAGTTAGATATTCAGAAAGGTATGGCGGTGTTTATTTTTATTAAACTTGACAAGATATTTGTACTTGCTTTACTGATCCTGTAGAGCATATGGGCATTCTTGGGAGCTGATAGGTCCAGTCTGAGGAGCCTGGGCAGCACTGTAGTCAGGATACCAGAGTAGAAGAGTAGATTGTCGGCCATGAATCGCTGCCACTGCCACTCCACAGGCACTCCCGACTCGCTAGGGTCAGCAGGCCTGTGCAAAACAATTCAACGGTTATGCAGTCGAGAATATTGAGCTAAATCAAGTGACAAGCTAACGTATTGCGAATTGTTAATGCATAAAACTTCAGATATTTTCATGATGGTCAAACGAATCAAAACAGAAGAAAAATTTGAATCAACATTGATAACCTTACAGACATCAAAAATTCCATATTAAAACAAAATACGGGACAGAATGCGCACAAAATCACGACAGAAATGAGCATAGGAAATGAATTTAATTCATCAAAAATGCCAATAGATTGGATACCCAAAGTGTTTAAAAGGCAGCTACCATAAAATAACAGAAAACATTATTGGCAGCTAACACAACGCAACTCTCACTTATTGATGTCAGTGTAGCGCCATGACAGGCTGTATCTCTCACTTATTGATGTCAGTGTAACGGCATAGCTGGCTGTATCTCTCACTTATTGATGTCAGTGTAACTGCATAGCTGGCTGTATCTCTCACTTATTGATGACAGTGTAACTGCATAGCTGGCTGTATCTCTCACTTATTGATGTCAGTGTAGCGCCAAGGCTGGATGTAGCTGAGCCAGGCCTCCAGCAGGAGTCTGAAGGATGAGTCCAGAGGCCAGCGCTGCAGGAGCTGCAGGAACAGCGCGTAGAAACTCTTGCGACACATCGGCCACACGCACCTGCAGTCATTGAACTATCTGAGTTAACGTGCAGTCAGGATCAATAAACAGTAATCGCGTCAGTAGCACATCTCAAAATTAGACCGACAAATAGGGATATACATCTCCCTTGTTATGTAAAATTTTGTTGGGTATTAGAACATTAGAATAGGTATTTGGGTATTATAAAAGGATTACGCTTTAAATTGTTCCATGTTACATAACATTCTGATGATTCAAATTAAATAATTTAAAACTCTAGGACATTGTAATTTAAAATTGATAACATAAAAATCTTTAAATAAAGCTGGTTATTGAGTTATCAAAACACACAATTATATTTTTTAAAGATGTAATTAGATACAAAGCAACATATTTTGAACAAACTTATAACGATAGATCAAAGAATCGTTTGGGCATAGAGGGATTGAAAACAAGCAAAAATGTATGAAGGTGTATTTAAAACCTAGAATGTTTTGACTGTATGTATGAGTGATGAAAAATAATCTAGATCATTCGTCTGCTGAAATTGCCCAACTTCACCAAGAATAAAAAGAAAATAATTCACATTTTCCTTGCGTTTCGGAAACCAGCTCAAACACAAGTTAAAAATATAGAGGAATACAAGTACAATCAATATACAAAAATAAAATGTTCATGAAAAGCTTATTTATTTAAAAAACGTTTAAAACGTAGGAATAGCTTTCAATCTCTTTCGTGCAAAATTGTTGTGGCGAGACCTGCGCAGGTTGTCTAGAGGCGACGGTTGGGCGGGTTTGATGCTGTTGCTGAAGTAGTGTAGATGCTTGATGACCATGCGTACGGCTCTGATGTGCTCACACATGATGCTCGGCCCGATGCCCTGTACACGAAACAACGTTCATCAACATACATATAAATGTTTCTATTTATAAGTTTAAATTAATAAGAGTTTTACACAGCTTGCTTATGATGTTTCATATACATTTTGTAGTCTTACGCCGGCTGTGGCTGCAGACGGACGTGCATTGCTTTGCTCCGTTCGCAACTTACGCCTGTGTAAAAATTTGATACCCTCGTGTTGAAAACTACCTACGTCGCAAATCTTTATAAGCCATTTCTTTCAACTAAGAAGAATACCGTACGCGTTCAGGATTTTCTGACGTTGAATGCTGTGCTTTTAAATCTGACTGTGGCGACCGTTACTCTTCCGAAACCGATCGGTCATCTTGACTTGATCGGCCCTCGTTTTTCTACGTCGCAAATCTTTAAATCAAGTTCTTCTGAATAAAAGGACTACACTTTGACGATCTTCCTACGTTGAATGCTGTACTGTGCCTTTAAATCTGACGGTGGCGTCCGTTACCGGGCCATCTTGGCTTGATCTGCCATCTTGGTTTGAATCTGAATCTGGCTGGAGTGGGCGTACGTCACCAGGCTCCGTTCTGATCTCGTTTCTTTTTTTTTTCTTGCTGATCACGTAGCTTATTTGACGCAAGCTACGTCGATGTTAGCGTGTTTTGACAAGGGACTATATTTTGGTTTTCGGTTTGGCGTTCGATATATCCGGCTTCGAGCTTACTGTAGACGTTTTATGACCCAAGCTAAATTTGCCTTTATGTTTTATGACCAAAGCTAAATTTGGCTGCTATTCATGGCGCTGTTAGCTTACCCGGCCGGCGGCCAGCTGCTGCAGACCTTGATCCATCCAAATCCGTTGATGAAAAAAGGTTGATAAATTTCTTCACATTTGTCCCTCGCACTCACTAGATATCGTCTTCCTGACCGAGACCTGGCGCGACGTTTACTCGGTTTGCATCGCGCGTCTTCGCGCTGAAGGACTCAAGGAAAGAGTACGTAATAAATTTTCTTAAAATAAGGTAATTAGTGTAGAAAATTCTAGGTGTCATTGAAAGAAATGAAGTCTTTACAATCTTTGCTGCCTTATCCAGGAGAAGCTGATGAGTCCATTACAAGAAACGCTCTTACCTTCCCCAGTTCACGTCAGCACCAATGGCTTCATATCAGCCAGTACTCTCAAGGGTATACAAAAATATTGAATAATGAATTTAATCTCTAATAGGAGATTACTGTGAATTTCCGCCCAAAGTAATTTACCGTAACTACTTCAACGATTCAGGAAAATAATAAAGGATTGACTACCAGAAACTTGAACAAGATTTATTTAAGTTCGCAGGCTAGATTCACGGCTGGCTCGGTCATCCAATTCATTATTCACTATTTTTGTATAAAGGGACCGAGAATATTACACGGGCCACAGCAAATCAAAGTTACATTAGAATGGCACCGAAGTGGAAAATAAACAAACGAAAATGATTGAAACCCAGTAATAGAAAACAGTCAAAGAGAACGAAAGATATGACACTATCATATAAATCATGAAATAGAAATATAACAAAAAACAGGCAAAGAATTAGCTGATAAAAATGCTTGACGAGTCAGAGCAGCTGAAAATCAACACGTTATCAGCTTTATAGCGATGAGCGTTACGGATGCATTGCAAGCTCAGGAATAATCTAGGGTTAGGTTCTTTAAACACTTGCTAGCATTTCATGTTCAACATCAAAATAAACTGATATAAGTCTGTAAATAAATATAATATAAGCCAGAAATATTAAAAATATTACTATATTAGCAGTGTCAGCTCAAATGATGCCGATTTTGGAGCGAGGGTCTGATACATATTCGACTGTTAATTCGCAGAGAATAATCGGGTTTCGTTTCCATTTTCAAGAACTAACATAAAATCGTTAATTAGAGTGTGAGTAAAAAGCAATTATGGGACGATTAAGCACAGAGGATATAAATAATTGGTGCGCCAGCTTGTGAGCAGGGATGAGTTTTCAGCTGCATTAGCATGTTGAGGTTGACGGCAACACAAGCGCAACAAAAGAACAAGATTTTAAAACAATCTAGTCGGCACTCACGAAGAGTGTCGGAGGCACAAACCACTGAGGCCGACCATGCATGGCAGCGGCGCTGTCCGTCCACAGCGGCATCTGGCGGCACACTGAACGTCTACACTTGATCTAATGACATGGTACTGCACACCTAACTTCTACACGTATTCTAATAACGTTATTTAGTACTACATTGAACTCTACGCTTGCTCTTCTAAAGTTGTTCTGCACACCAAACTTCTGAACCTGCTCAAACAACATTGTTCTGTACACCCAACTTTTGCACTTGTTCACACGACATTGTTCTGTACACTTCACACGTCTACAGTTGTTCAAACAACATTGTTCTGCACATAAGGATACACTATTTAAATGCAATAGTCTTGGTGCGTAGAAACTTCGCATTAAATTTCAGGCATTTAGATTGTCACGGCCTTTGCGTCTTATTTGAAGTTCGACATAGTGGATGTGTTTGGCAACCGCGCCCTCAAAATAAAGTTCAGGAGTGAAAGTTTTTCAGAGACCAGCAGTGCAGAGCGTCGTGTGAAACATTGTGGTAAGACCTCGACCTTGCCGGTCAGCAAAATTCGTTATTGCTAAAGGAAGAAAACTATGCAAACGGCACAGAACAAGTGAGTGCTTGAGGTTCATTTCTAAAACATGGTAATATCACTCAACGGTAATGCTCGAATTGGGAGCTTCAATCCTGAGGCTATCGTGCCAACACAATAATGAAGTCAGATGAGCGAGGGCTGGAACGTTATTGCTCACTTGAGCAGGCAAGACAATGCGCAATGCAAGATATTAAACCAAATTACTGCGTATTATGGGACAAAATTGTTGTTTCAGGCGTCAGAAAACTTGCCGCGGCCAAACAAAAAGCCTTTGTAGAGGAAGCATGCAGTTTGTAGCAACCGAGACAGACTCGCTCTTAACGCAGGGCGGCAGGCGCTAACAGTTTTATAGCATAGGTACGTTTATATTTGGAGAACTAAAAGATAGAATAATCAACGTGATCGAAATTATAGAAGAGGCAAACGACTAGAGGCATAACTTTGCATATATTTTTTTATCGAACACTTTAAAATTGTGACTAATATTCAATATCCGAATATATTACAAAGAAAGTAAAAGGAAAATGCTCCGTCATATACAAATACTTTGAGCGCATTTGTCTATTGTCAACATTTAATATTAACACACACCAATTTAAATGAAACTATTCAGCAATGCTTGTCAGTGGAAAAAATTTTCCACTGAGCTTACAAAGCTATCGTAGATAATAATTTGTAACAGAAATAATTAATTCCACTGTCATATTAAGAACAACAATCGAATAATAATGTCGTAAAGACGCAGAGAAACGAGGAAGATTTGGTCCAAATATTGATGTGCTTTTTGTTCTCATGTGAGTCATCCTGTTCCAGTTTGGCCGGAAATACGCAGAATCAGTAGGTACAAATTGCGGAAAATTTTCTAATACTTGGAAAATACGACCCATTAATTTTTCTACTACAAACAGAATGTTGAAGAATCTAGGACCGAACCTGGAGCTGGTGGTGCGTAGTGCCAGGAGCGGTCCTGAGGGAGGCGGTGTTGGGGGACATGGGGGAGGAGGGGCGGCCACCTGGCCTACCCTGGCACTGGTTCACCCACATCTCCACCAGCACCTGCAGCACCACCTGCAACACAAGCACATTACCAGCACCTGCACTACCGTCTGCAACACAAAGTCTACAGAAATTTTCGCAACGTTTGCACCAAAAATGAAAATAATATCTTATCGCAATACCTCGCAATTCCCAAAGCATTTTAATGGCCGTAGCATAATTAAATAAATGTCTCTAAGTGTGAAGCCATTAATTACACTTCAAACATGCAGTAATATGGTCACTTGAAAATGGACGAATCATCACAGCGCAAGGAAGAAAATCAGATAAAAGTGAACACTAATAAGACCACGCGTTACCTGGCTGACCCAGGCAGCGGGGCGCTGAGGTAGTTGGGTGTTATGGAACGGGGAGGACGTGTGGGGAGAGTACAGGTGGGTGTTGTGTGGTCCTAGGGCGTCAGGGGTGCTGATGGGTGACATCAGCTGCGTCAAGTGCTGCAGCCCACTCACCGTTAATCTGACATAATAACTTATATTAACATTCCCGCATAATTTTTTCTCGCTCACGCACACAATTTCTTCTTGCTTATCATCGTGACCGAGAAAGAAGATATGAAATTAACGACCAGACGCTCGCTATTTTTCGGAGCGTTTATCTTCAAGGTTAAACTGGAGGAATTCATTCATATTAGTTTTTATAACGTTCAGAATTAAGAAATGTTGTAAATTTCGTTATGAAAGCAAGGGTTTATAATCAGGTTACTGAAGAGAACTGAAGCAAGAACCTAGCAGCAATAGGCGTGTGCGGGGTCGCTGTGAGGGTCGAGAATTGCGGCGAGGCGGCGGCGTCGTGGCAGGGCAGGAACGTGGTGAGGTAGTCCTCCAGCAGCGTGGGGTACACCGCGTCACCCACGCTGGTCCATGCCAGGCCCCCACAACCCTCAGCCACACCCACGTGCAGCAGGTAGTGGCTGAAGTGGAACATGTAGAACTCGAACGAGTCTGCATGACTGGGCTAAGGAACCTTGGTCATCTTATCGTTAATGTCACAAATTCTTGGTTAGTGAAATAACAGGTTTAGTGAGAAACACGTGGAAGAGGTAGTGGTTGAAGTGGAATATGTACTAGTCGAGAGAGTCAGCGCGCCGGGGTTAAGGAACCGTGGTAAACGTTATCACAAATTCTATGGTAATTCCTGAGCAGGCTTAGTAAGAAAGAAGGCTTGGATGGAAGAACACACAGGGTAAGCACAGGTAAAGGTGTGGCATGAGTTAGCGATACGATCGAAACGTTTGATATAGGATATGATCGAATGGCTTGATGTAGGAAATGATGGAGTGGCTTAATACGGATATGATCGAGTGGCTTAATACGGATATGATCGCGTGGCTTGATATAGGATATGATCGAATGGCTTAATACGGATATGATCGAGTGGCTTAATACGGATATGATCGCGTGGCTTGATATAGGATATGATCGGGTGGCTTGATATAGGATATGATCGGGTGGCTTGATGTAGGATATGATCGCGTGGCTTGATATAGGATATGATCGCGTGGCTTGATATAGGATATGTTCGCGTGGCTTGATATAGGATATGATCTGGTGGCTTGATATAGGATATGATCGCGTGGCTTGATATCGGATATGTTCGCGTGGCTTGATATAGGATATGATCGGGTGGCTTAATATAGGATATGATCGAATGGTTTGCTATAGGATATGATCGAGTGGCATTATATAGAATGTGAACCAGCGGATATGAAACGCTCACAGCAGACAAGCATATGTGGTCAAAATATCGATGGGTGTGATGACCGACGCAAAATAAATAATGCAAGTCGAAACTTCCAAGAATGGTTGAAGCTCAGAATATGTATATACACACTAACATTGATAACCTGTTCTGCCAGAAGCTGGAAGATTTCAAAGCACAGACAAAAAGTCGCACAATAAGCAACAATTAAAGGATACTGAGGTGGATGCTGTGGGGCAGCTTGCCGGGGCCCAGGTTGGGGACCTTGCCGGCATAGAGAGGCCCTGGCGCGGTGCCCTGTAGGATGGCGCTTTGGACCCCTGCCTGAAATAAATACAAATTCTATAAGTAATGAAGTGGAGCGGAACAATCTTTTTTGTCAAAATAGGCTTGTCTCTTAGAAAAAGTTGAAATTTGCTCCCATTAATGATTTCTGTTGATATTATCAAAGTTTAATTAGAAATTTCACCGAACTATCATAGGACAGATTGAGGAAGACATCCAACTTACGGGGAGGGCGGTGACAGGGAACTCGAATATCATGAAGGTATCATGCGCGTCCAACTTACGGGGAGGGCGGTGACAGG
>NW_025932495.1:0-48026 GCF_000764305.2 Hyalella azteca
ACAGGGTGATCCAAAAAAAGTTGCTATAAGTAAAGGCTTATAACTCGAAAAGTATTAAATTTAGAAAGATGAAATAAAAACCACGTGAAAGAGTATAACTTTAAGTTTTATTCAGATTACAATAAATGTTCAAAATGACCTGCTCGCTGTTGAATACACTGCTCAATACGTTTTTCAAAATTTGGGGTTACTGCAGACAAGGTATCCTGGTCAATAAGTGCGAGAGCTTCACGAATTGCTATCTTCAGATTATCAATGCTGCGTGGTCTTGTACTGAATACTTTTTCATTCACGTAACTCCATAGGATGAAATCCAAAGGCGATTCATTAATTATTTCTTCAATCATTGCAATGATTTCTACTGATCTACCAGTTCTTCGCCGTCCAGAACGAGCTTTGTTTTGATTCAGGATCGTTCCTTTATCTTTCCACTGACGTATCTACTTCTTGATTGTTTTGAGACTAACTTCTTGTCTGTATTTGGTGAAATAACCTCTCTTTATTTTGGTTGATGAAGTTTTCAGGTAAAATTGTTCGACAATGAAAACTCGTTGCTCAGAATTTAGCTGCATTATAGGGGAATCTTGATCTTAAAAAATAACGAGTTTTAACTATGAAATATATGAAGAACTTTAGAAACATGGATACCAAATAAAACTTGAAGTTATACTCTTTCATGTGGTTTTTATTTCATCTTTCTACGTTTAATACTTTTCGAGTTATAAGCCTTTACTTTTAGCAACTTTTTTTGGAGGTCACTCTGCATCATGTGTTAGCGGACGTTGCCAGGCCACACAATTCCTGGCTTCTTTGCTCGAGGTTGGAAGGTGTAATTCAAAGGATATGTTTGGATGGTGTGGCTTTCAGCCAATTACGTGACTGGCCAGAATTCTTGGAAGCTACGTTATTGGAGGAAGGGATCATGGCAGTCGACGCGTTGCTGGGCAGTGTTTGTCTTCGACACGTAACCTCCTTCCATACACTCCTATCAAACCATACACTATTTATTCAAAAATGAACAATTTAAAAGATCTGCATTAATTAAGGAAAACAATTAACGGATGCTTTTTGACACAATATTTGCTAAACCTAAGAACACATTGCAGCCTGATCAACTCCCAGATAAGTGATCAGGCGCCTCCCAATTCAGGACGACTTCCTCAAAGTGGTCATTCTCAATAGGACGACTCCCTCTAATACGGACTAGACACTCGGATCTGGTCCGCTCTCACGGGAAGTATACAATTGCATGTCTGCATCCCTTCGTTTTGGAGACAATAATATTTAATTAAAGAATGGCTAACATTATCACCAATGGCACTTTATCCATGCTCTATCACCGACTATTCGAATAAAGACTATTCCATGGATATATGTAAATACATAACTTAACTACCAATATAGGCAGAGTTTGCCAACCAAACCAAAGTCAAGCTTCGCCTGCTTGAGAATACCGATAAGTGTGCTGCTCACTGGCTCAGTGAAGTACTGCTTGTACTGCCACAATTTGACTGAGTCATGTCGTGGTCTGTCCCTATACTTTTTACAGCTTGCATCCTGTGGCTTTTTTTCTCAACCTTACACAGCACTGAGAGGTAAGACGGATTATTCACTTGAAAGACATATTCCATGTAGTATTTCATTTAATATGGGCATGTAATGACGTCTGAAGAGAGATTAAAGTAACGAACTTATAGACAGACATATATGGTAGAAATGAGGTTTAGAGCTGGAATACGAACTTATAGACTGACATATTTGGTAGAAATGAGGTTTAGAGCTGGAATACACCTTCTGCTGAGTCAGTCACTTCTCTGGAATTTTCTTCTTTCAGAAAATTTCGGTGCTTCCTAAAATCGTCTGAATTTTGAAATATAGCCTCTATGAATTAATCATTATTCTTTTCGCTCTGCTTCGCGCATTTTGCTTCGATCACAATTTGGTTGAGCCGATAAAAGCATAAATTTCCTTCTTAATTGACGAGTAGCGCTGCGCCTCCGAACAATAACCATGCACGTCCGAGCCAATCAAACTCACAACAAAGCGCCCAGATGTTTAACGATCATGTAAAATTCAATTGGAACAATTAACGAGTTCGCTCTATAGCAGGTCAGCTGCACACAACGTCCAGTTCGTTTAAGCTTGTTTATGGTCCACAAACAACAGTACTTTTTAATTGATTCCTTTGATTTAGAGTTTGACTTTGATTTAGATTCTGCTTTCATCTTAGGTATCACAGAGCAACTTCGCATTAAATACGGTCTAATTACCATTAGTTGTGTACACAATTTTGTATTTGCCACGTTATTATTATTTTTATTGATGGCAAACCCCTTAACGTAAAGCATAAACCTCTTGCCGTAAAGCATAAACCTCTTGCCGTAAAGTTTGCTACCGTCTTGTCTTATCCAAAATATTGCGTATAATTTGTCACACATGCATGTTTTTTTTCAGTTTACAACTGTTCTTCCGGCGTACACTAAGGAATGACAATATGGTCATGGCATAACGGATATTCTGATTTTTTGCACTGGTTGATTTATTTTTGTCATCATTGTTAACCGAATAAAGTTGATAGATAGACAAGGAATCATGGAATGGTACAGAAGAGAGCTGTTGTCCGTGTTATTGGATCTCTTGGCACGGCAGAATCAGCGCGACCTTACAGAACAAAGAGATGGCATAGGTTTGTTGGCAACAGACTAACAGTCCACGTTTTTTTTTTGCATCTGTGAGTTGATAAAATAGATTGCTCTCAGTGTTGGAAGAATGTAGGTTTATGGTGTTGGGAAAATAGTTACGGCTTGCGGATTAAGCTCGTGAACCGATCTGGATGTGCGATTATTGACACGAAGGCATGCGACGTAAATTAGTCTTGTATAATTTTTATTTTCAATTCAAAGGAAAGATTGATTGACAAATTTTATATCCATGTGTAATTCCTTCACTTTTTAGCGCATTTTCTCATTTATGGATAAATGCACTATTGTGCTCGCCATGTCCGTCTGTCTGTCCGTCTGTGACTTCATGTTTTCGTCGACGAGAAAATGCGTTCTCTGTCACTCACTGCAGTGAGTACTGAGATATATTTTTTAATATATAGCGCGTTGTGCTGTTGGCGTTGGTTTGTATGACGGATATAACTTATATATTAGAGTAGCTGAGCACCGTGGTAAGAATTACCGACTTCACAATCCACTGCTCATCTATTCACAATTACATAGGACAATGCGATGTCTCATTGAACAACAATGGCTTTCTATTATCAGCTTTAATTGCTGCTCTCGTTTTTCGAACTCTATAATTACTGAACATAAGTGGAAAGAAACAGTTTCATATTATTGTACCTTCAGCCCACATTGACCTCAAGTTGTAAATGCATGGAATCGTATACAATTTCAATTCCCTCTCAAAAATTTTATTTATTTATCTGACAAATCACAATACCTGAGCATTTTTTCCAATTTAATTTGTCAATTTGTTTTATTACTGAGTCTGTTTTTTAAAAGAGGTGCTAACTCTTTGATTTCAAAAAGTTTTCGTTCATATTTCCATGGTATTTGCCTTATTTCGTTATTTTATTTTGAGCTTCAATTCAATTTCGTTATTTTATCGATGAGTTTCATTTCAACAATCGGACACGCGTTTGCAACACCAAGTAAACTTAATCACAGAGAATCTAGCAAAATAACTTTGACTTTAGACAAGTCTACAACCGTCAATCAAAAATACAACTATCCCGGCGAGAACAACTACATAACAATAAATCCTGCAATCAGTTGCATCTTTATTCAGTGAATATATATCAATATTGTCTCAGCGATATCAACCACATTACTTATCCATATTATTCATTTAGATTATATATGATTTTGTATTGATTTTCTTACACGGTGCAAATAAGTTAATTTAATGAAACATATAATTGTTACCGATATTTGAAGTTTTAAAAATAAAATCAAAGCAATACCAAAATCCATGTTGAACAATAATTTATTTGTCGTGTTAATAATTTCACACAAATTTCCGTGGTTGTTGTAGTTTAGTTATTCATTAGGGCTTTCTTTACCTGAAGCAGCACAGATTTTTTCAAAATATAGACCAGTAGGCGCTTTTCTTCAGGTCTATTACAGGTGCACGTCTGAGGATAGTCTAACGATAGTCTGAGGACAATCTCAAGAAAGTCTGAGGATATCCTAAGGATAGTCAGAGAATAGTCAGAGGATGGTCAGAAGGTTTTGCTCTTTAATTGTTTGCTTGTCTCAGCAGATCTTGAGCTTCGTGGTGACCTACATCGTCATCCTGCTGCAGTTTCGACAGTCTGAATTCAGCCCAAGCTGAGAAATTGTAAAGTTGTAGTATGTGTTTCACACATGCTGGCTATTAACGTTTTTTTTAATTTGCTTGAAAATTGCTGTTTTTTTATATCAATGATTCTCCCTTATATCAATGAATTATATCAATGAATCTCTAAGAAGTTTCCTACTCGGTAGAAAACATCTTATGATTGCCACTAAAATATCGATGCCTATAACGTAATATATGAAGCTAGTTCTCTAAATGACGTATAGTTTGTTCCCTTCTCAGCAAACTTCTTTCTCTATTTACGAGTTTGGTTGTAACAAGTCTGCTTTGCTCTAGGAATTGCTGTTTCCAGTCTAGGATATATGGATAAAGAGGGAGTGATGATGGATAACTCAGACAGAGATTGGAGCGTTGGCTTCTGAGCAATGAAAACCTTGTGGTTTCAATATATACATGTATAATTTGCACATATTAATAAATAGTTTGCATAGTTAGCCAGAAGTTGTCTCTTGGTGTAAGATTTGTTGGAGACCAAAGAGTAACTCGTATTAACTGATTTCTGATTGCTATCGATCTCTTGTACTGAAATTTCATCTAACATCGAAATTAAAGAAGACCAAGAAAGAAGTAGAACTCAAGTTCGAAAATCTTTTATGAGCAATAATTTTGTCATTCTTATTTAGACTGATTATCAATGGAAAATCCGTTAAGTTATATATCAGATAAGTCTAAATTCTGTCGCGTCACTGTAGAGACCCAAGAGAACGCGCCAATCAGTGAACACCTTTTAATATTGATCAATGCAGAAATGGATTGAAACTCACTCCCTTAATTAGGAGCCATTCTCCTAGCAATCTCTACGAAAGTGCTAAAATCACTAAAAAAATATTCCACAAAGGCCTGTATGATTGCGGAAGTTACCTCTCCAATCTACTAGACTGCTAAATAATTAGATCAAACTATGTATTAAACAATAATCTATCATATGTAGAAGCGACTTTCTAAAAATTCTTAACACAATACGCCCTTCTTTTCTTCCAGCTTCTTTGGATGTCACCACTCTATTTAACGACTTTCCAACTGAAAAAACTTGCTAAGCATGAAAACTTGCATGCATTCTAAAATAATTTTACCCGATGGTCTGTGGGATCGCACTCAGACGTTACTGAGGTGCGTATTCTTAACAGGGTTAATTGAATGAATACTACAAATAAATTAGGTTTATTTAAACATTTTTTAAGAATTATAACTCAATGTAAAGGATAACAAGGTGCGTAGTAACAAGGATATACCAGGGTGCGTTTTGTTAACAAGGCCTTGCTGGGGCGCTTATTCTTAACAAGATCAGGCCTTTGTACCTCTGCATTTTGACCTTCCAGACTCTTAACATATATTGTCGACAATTAATGACGTAGCCACAGGCAGTCCACTCGTTTGAAAGGGCTGTCAAGGGTAAAAATTAGTCGAGTTATGCCTATAGAGTTAAATAATATTGCGGTAGAATTTAAATTGAGAGAAAGAAAGGCCGACTTTGATCTCAATGAAATTGAGGAGAGCCTTGAGTGCAGTCAAAGTAAGGTAGAAAAAATTGTGTTAACCGGAATTAAGGCAGATCTTCACGTTCAGTGAAGTTGAAGCTGACCATAAGAAATAAAAAATTAAGGCAACCATTCAGTTTACTTATATGAGGAGAGACGTAAATTTTTTTAGATTACGAGAACGTCAGTAAAAAAATACCTGGAAATGCGCATGTCTGAAAAATTCAAAAATTGTGTACGAACTATTGGAATTTACAAGACTTCTATCTTGTCATCTCATCGGTGCGCTGTCAGCTTATATATAGCGCTGCGTTGTCAGCTTAGTGCTGCGTTGTCAGCTTAGCGCTGCCTTGTCAGCTTAGTGCTGCGTTGTCATCTTAGCGCTGCGTTGTCAGCTTAGCGCTGCGTTGTCAGCTTAGCGCTGCGTTGTCAGCTTAGCGCTGCGTTGTCAGCTTAGCGCTGCGTTGTCAGCCCAGCGCTGCGTTGTCAGCTTNTCTTAGCGTTGCGTTGTCATCTTAGCGCTGCGTTGTCAGCTTAGCGCTGCCTTGTCAGCTTAGCGCTGCCTTGTCAGCTTAGCGCTGCGTTGTCATCTTAGCGCTGCGTTGTCATCTTAGCGCTGCGTTGTCAGCTTAGCGCTGCCTTGTCAGCTTAGTGCTGCGTTGTCAGCTTAGCACTGATAGTGACAAGCAACATGACATGATTTCATCAAGATGATTACGGTAGATCGCTCTGCTGTCAGATAGCATGTAAATGAGCTGGTAGAATATTTTTGTTGTAAAAAATCAAAATAACTATTAAAATTAAAGTAATATTAATAACATGTACTAACATATTACTAGTAAATGTGTGAATAAACATCGTAGTTAGTCCCATCTATTTTATTTATTCCAGAAAACTGGGATCATTTTCTTCAAACACATAAAGTGCTAGTAAAAGTTTAGTCGTCTTAGATCAATGGCGTATCCAAAAATTAATTAAAAAACAGTGTCCATTGAACAGTATAGTGATACCGGTGTAATACTTCTGTTGTAACGACCCGAGTCTAAAAAAAGATCTTGAATATAAAGTATAAATATTTTGACTGAAATTTACGGACAGTAAACGAATATCAAAGCAGCTCATTCATGGAACGTTATAGTCTGGACTGTTTCTCCGTCGTTATAAACTAAAGACTATAATATGATGAAGACTACTTATATTTTGGGGGTGGGGTTTTTTAAGCTCATAGATAATTAATTATTAATTAATTATCAATGGATTTTACAATATTATTCATATTGTATTATTACAATATTAGTTAAGGATTTTACCTAAAATAAGCTCAAATGGAAAGCTTGGCAAATAAACAAGTTCTCTATTATAATCAGAACTGAATAATGGATGCCGCATCCGATCAACCACTATCCAAATTTGTGCTGACAGAATATTTACAATCCTAATAACAAAATGTCGAAACTTCTCAATCTTGATTCGAAAGAATACAGAGGGCACAAAAAATTGATCACTTAAGAAGCAAATCACTCATATAAAGTTTGTTGACCGTGAAATGACAAACTAACAATAAAGAATTATCAAATAATTTAATTATTTACTTTAAATTACTGCATTATAACGCGTACAACGTGCCAGATTAGTGATTAAAACGATCAAAATCACAATTTATTTATCAAATAAAATACATATGAAGCAATATATGAGAGAGGTAACTCCTACATACAAATTTATCAATGAGCACTGGCGAGTGTAGTCCCATGGATGGATACTCGAGGACAGGGCCTATACTTTTGAAAGAAGTTAAGAAGTCGTAAGTTCATCAGCCAATCATTGACGGCCTTCCAAGCAAAATCCACCAATCATAGACAAGAAAATAGAGCGTAAGTACCTACGTTCATTTAGCGACTTTTGAAATTATGGCCCCAGGTAGCTGAAAATTGGAGGGAATTACGTAAAAAAAACTTGCGTCAAATCCTGTGGGAAATGTGATTGAGATAATTTCGTACTGGGTCCCGGAGTGCGAAATTCTAAATGCAAATCGTAGGGATAATTTTTCTATGTATCAATATAGTAAAGTTCAGTTCGGAATCTATCTTCGAATGAGTAATTTGACTATCAAAAGCATCATTCTCAATAATAAATAAAAAAACCACGGAGGTGTGTACCTATCTGACTATCTCTTAACAGGGCAGTCATAAACTGTACGTCAGCAACTTTGGCCAACTTAAATGTTGGTTATGTTAACGATTGAGAGCCGAGGCTATTACGATCGTATTTTTCGAGAACAATGTAGGCTGAATTACTTCTTGTAATGAATAATATTCGATACGAAAGATTATTTTGAGGAAAATGAATGTATGATCGAAGAGAGGAATGACCATGGGTAAATTTTCTTAGTTCATTGACACGTAAACTCTTCGACTGCATAATCATGGACACACGTTTCGCACACACTGCTCGATCATGCACGTGAACTGCATGTACTGTTTGGGTACGTAAGGTATATATTACACTACACAACATACTTATAAGCACCACCCTTCAATTACAAACACCACTCCATATATACGAACACATGCAACACCACATTTACAATCACCTCTCCGCATTTGCAAGCATCACGCAGCATTTACAAACACCACTTCGCATCTACAAATATCTACTCCACATTTACAAACACCATTCACTATATAAAAGCATCACTATACATTTACAAACATCACTAACTATTTATCAGCATCACCTTCACTAACAAACACCACTCTACATTTACAAACGTTACTCCACATTTACAAACACCACTCTACATTTACACAACTCCACTCTACATTTACAAACACCATTCTCAACCTGCAGCATACGGTCCAACTTGCAGCATACGGTCCAACCTGCAGCATACGGTCCAACTTGCAGCATACGGTCCAACCTGCAGCATACGGTCAAATTTGCAGCATACGGTCCAACTTGCAGCATACGGTCCAACCTGCAGCATACATTTCAACCTGCGGCATCTTGTAGTCTCTTCATGATGTGTTCACCACGATTAGACGGTAAATTGCCATCGACTACTATTCACCTTGCGCCTCAAAGCCACCACCCCGCATGAGACGTACCCGGAATGTCTCACTCCTCAGTAACACTATACAGTATACGCTATACAGTATGCACTATACAGTATACACGCAGCAGTAGGGACGATTTTGGAAGTGGCCATGTGGGTGGAACTAAAGCTTTCTGATTGCGCGTACAAGGGCCATGTTTGAATATAGCCTTAATCTCCCAAGTGAGATTCGATGAAATATGGAAGGTTTCGTCCCATCGGAGAGTACCAAAAATTGGGGGTTTGTAACGGGCCGAATTAAAATGATGAATCAAACTCTAAATATTGACTTTGGTCTTCCATTCGAAATTATCTTTCTATCGGAGATGAGGGATCAATACTTTGGGAGACAGAACTCGTATTTGGGCTGTGATAAGTTTGGTGAGATTGCTGAACTTTGGAGATCCAAACGAAGTCCATTTGTTTGAGACGTGCCTGCAAATACATAGTGGTTGTTGTGCTGTGTAGAGAGAAAGTGCCTATCTTATGAGCGGTAAGCCATTCCTATAGGGAAGCTTCATAAAAAAAGAAAGAAAATACATTTTAGCGCGGAGAAAATGCGGCAAGGAAAGACGAGAGGTCCATTACAAATGCTTTTTAGTTCAATTCTGAAAACAATAAAAGTATTACCTTTATAATGGATCTTATAAGGGGCTTGAATTTCGAGTTCGTCGCGACACATGAGCGTCAGCTTCTCTGTCTGCAAGTCTCTACAAGAGTCTCTCTCTACAAGAGTCTCTCTGTCTGCAAGTCTCTACTGCAAGTCTCTCTGCAAAACAAGATTAAAAGAGAAACTGAATTAGCGCACTCGAGCATTCAGATGATAAATCAAAAGGTCCCACATTACTACGGTATAGAAGAAGTGCGGTGCACTACTTGCGCCAAATCATTAGAAAATATAACCAGTGACAACTGTACAGAAATCGTTTGTGAGAGCTTTACCCCTGAAATCGAGGGACTGGATGAAGGCCACAGATAGGCTACGTTCATTCCCCCAGAAGTCACCATTCCAAAAATTTCCTATGCGTAAAGAAATGTGGTTTAATTAATATTAGGATCGTTCAATTTGTATGGTAGATTTGCAACGGTTGGGTCCATATCATTGCTCTGTTACTATAGCCTCTTGCGTGAGCATTTTTCGGATAGATCCTATAATGGATTGCGGGATTAGTTTTCTCGATACTCACAAAGAAAATTACAACACCTTACTTGTGATAAAAATTGGTTACGTTTGCATTCCGTATTATAACATATCTTACTTGTGGACAGATGTTCAAGTTGTAAGAGATATTTCAAATTCAATTATCATTTGGTTTCTTCTTTCTTGATCAATAATGACTAGTAACAAAAGTGCGCATATTAAATTTCTTCGCTAAATAGGAATAAATTCTTTAAGGGAGTATTTATAATAGTTTTCTAAAAAATTTGTTTGCTTTCATGCAAAAATCAGTGATGAGCTAAGATGTAGTAGCACTATTCATTAGACCTGTTGCCGATTCTTAACATCGCTGATCATTCACAGCTTGTTGCCAGGTCGAACACGCAAATCACTGCTTCAATTTTGCTTGGCCTTACCGCCGGCCTCCTTGCCAATTTGACCAGAACTGTTGCAGGTAGCTTGGATCGAACCCAAAGGCCGCTGCTCCAATATTTGTACTCTGAACAGTGAACTGTAACCACTTGGCCCCACCATCATGTTCCGTAACTCTTGCGGGAGTCAACTACCGTGCAAATGTTCAACGCGTTATAATGAGAACCAAAATCACTTTTGAACTCGAACAAAATTACATTTTGAGCTCGTCTAGCTTTGTGTTAGTACATGCATGAGCACTATACGTCGTGGTTTGGGCTCCGATTTGAAACTGCAAGAGCACTTGGTGAAGACTTAATCATTAAGACATATTCCTACTAAATTGAAAATAAATTTTGCAAAGTCCAGGTATCGCAAGTGGTCCTCTAAAGCGGCTACTCCTTCACTTTAACCCGGAAACATCAACAACAATTTGATGGTGGCAACCTCTACGGCTTCAATTTCACCAAGTATAAACTCTCACAGATCAAGGAGGCCAGCGCGATGCGTTAGGCGGTGATAGACTAATTTTCAGTAAAAGACTAATTTCCCGTTTCACAAATATTACAAAAAAAATAAATGCAATTGCAGCTGGTGCATGAAGATGCAGCTTGAGGCAGGTAAATGCAGCTGGTGCATGCAGTTGCAGCTGGTACTTATAATGCAGCTGGTGCTTGTGAAAGCAGCTGTTGCATGTAAATGCAGCTGTTGCATGTAAATACAGCTGGTGCATGTGAATGCATAGTTGGGCATACTAATTCTGCTGGTGCATGAAAATGCAGCTGACACATGTCGGCCTGTTCCTTTCATTATTGCGCAATCCTCGCCTCGCAGCACTAAAAAAAGTATTGCAGTTTTTCTGACACGTGCGAAGGTGGCTACACTGAATTGCAAGATTTTCTCCTTCAAACATTCCAAAATGACTTCAAACATAAAACTAATTAATTTCATGAATAAATTTGCGAATAAATTTATAAAAATAATGTCAGTATGAAAATTTCAGGACTAATTTAATACACACTCTTTGAAAATATCGGAGCGCAGGCTGGAATCTGCATGGGATATTCGCTTAATTACGCAGTCGGTGATGATTCGATTAAATGATAAAAGGAAGAAATATGGCTAGGGTGGGTTACTGATGGTGGTTTGGGTTTCCGGTTGATTTTAGGCACAGCTTTAGGATGCTAGGCATCATATTCAGGGATGAATATAAAGTTCAGAAATCCATGATACTCGGCTGAATCAATGATCATTTCGGTGACAGGTAATTTTGAGGGCATTCATTCACCGCCTGAATTCTTTTATTCATTTACGTCTCATATTAATGCTGTTGGTGGCTACGAGAAAGCGTATGTTTGCCTTAATATAAGCCGTGTTTGAGTTATTATAAGGTGGGGTGGATATTTGCCTTGCGATAGACCCGCGGGGCCCATACTTTCAGAAAAAGTTAAGAAATCGTAAGCTCATCGGCTAATCATTGACGGCCTTCCAAGCAAAATCCACCAATCATAGACAAGAAAATAAAGCGTAAGTATATTTACGTACGTGCACTTAATTAGCGAATTTTGAAAGTTTGGCCCCCGGTTAATTATATGCTTACGCCACGATATGCCTGATGACAGCGCTTAATCCGACGTGTCTGCTAATCGATGTACGATTGTGGTGCTAAGTTTAGGACTAGGAACGTTTGAAGAAAAAACCAGATCAGCCGCAATACTTTTTTTCTTTTTTTCTTTTTCTCTCTTCTTCTTCTTGCCACACATTTCCTACGACATACAGCAATCCCCCAATTGTGGCCTTTTACTGTGCGTATCATTAGTGTTTAAAACAATCTTACATTAGTTTTACCTAGCCAAAAAACCCTAACCTAACCTAACCGAACTGAACTGCCGAACAAGACATTGTAGTGAGATAAAACCACTGACAAGGAATGACAAAAATTTAAGCACCAATTCTATGTGTCTAATCTGGATAATAATAATGGTCTTATCGTTTCTATAATGGATATGGTGTATTTTTCCAGAGAGAGTTGCCTAGATGTGTTCAAAATAGACTATATTCCAAATTATTTTCAATGAGAAAAATCCTTGATTTAGTTTTACCCAGTAATAATTTGAGTTTGCAAATGACAGGTGCAACGATCAATTATTAACTGAGATTTTTTCCTTGTCTTGAAATGTTGTTTTGATTTATATACGGTTTCTGAATCAGCACCATCTTGATATTGATGTTGTCATTTTTGTGTATGATGACAAACACAAATTATTTTTTATTGAAGGCAAATTAAATATAGTTGTGCTTACATTTAGGGACATTAAATTCTTTGATCATAATCTGTCGTTACTTATGCAAATCATCCTGGTACACCGTGATCGAACATGTGTTCGATTAAATTCCCGAAAAAGGTTTTTTCCTTCATATACCTGAAATTCGAAGAAATGGGAATGAGACTTGACGAATGTCAAACTAATATCGATTCTCGCTCATTGTTGGTAAGAATGCTATATACGTGTAACAGTTAGTGGTAATTCAATAAAAAGAGCAAAGATTATAAAAGTTCAAATTTCGGTTAATTTTTCAAGATTTCAAGTTTAGTAAATATATTTTATGTACGTGTTTGTACTGGTTCTGACTGAACAGGTAGCAAGTAAGGCAATTTGGAGAACAAATTTCCAGTAAAATGCCCGTGTAACCTAATTGTATATACATATACTGTATATATATATATTCTCGCTCTCTCTTTAAAACTGATCAGCCAGAAAACATAGCATTATTCAGATTTATGAACATAGTTATGTGCAATTTGGGATCATTACGCCATATTCGGTAGCAAGTCAATGCATGGAACTAAACGTTGACTGCCTCCAGCGGTTATACGTTCACGTTGGCTGCATTGTTATTGTTTTCGCGGCGCTCTATGTAGTTACGCTTGCAACATCATGGCGTATATCACACTATAAATAAGTCAGTTATTTAAATTAAACTATATCTGTATTTATATTATTATTTGAGGTTGTCTCTTATGAATAAAACTTTGCGAGCTATTAAAATATGAACCTCTGATGAGACGAGTAGTTGGTGAAAGCAAGCGATCCAGCCACTAGGGGTCTGAGAGCTATTTATATACATAGGTCACATGGCGGTCATTGGAACCGGGAAAATTGTTATAAGAATTCATAACAGGACAACATTAGCGTTTTCTTACAATCTTCTTCATTAACTTTAAAAGTAATTTCATGGACTTTAAAATCACCATCAATCAAGTTTCAATTAAATTCCAGGTTATGTTGTAATTGAACATATTCTCGGAGATATTTAACAGTATTTATGTTAAGAGACACACATTTTCATGTCTTAAATACGTCATAAATGATCCAATTTTAAGACATTTTATATAACATGTAAGTAAATTCAGTTATTGAATATTAAAAATTTCCAGACGGCAGTCCAAAATATTTGGGGCAACAGGTTTAAATAATGTGAGACGGCCTACAGTCGCCCTCCTCTAGGCTACTCTCAGTTTAGGCTCATCAAAAAATATTTATAATTAGCGGCGGGATCTTGACGCAGGATTGTGGAGGAGCAGGCAATGCAATCCAGATAAAGTAATAATTAGTATGCTGATTATTAACATAATTAGTATATAATTAGCTATTATTATTATTAATATATTATTAAATATTTATAATTAGCTGCGGGATCTTGACGCAGGATTGTGGAGGAGCAGGCAATCTAGATAAAGTAATAATTCTTAGCTGGGACTCTGAAGTTATACGACCAGCGAACGTAACAAAGAGCATCGCATTGTTTTCTTAAACGAAGCCTTTCCTGGGCCAGTGATCTCTTTGAGCGGCAATATTCAGTAGACAGTCAGGTCCCCTGATCTTTCACCTTATGATTATTTCTTGTGGGGACATCTGAAGTCCGTCGTATACCAAGACAGACCCATGCAACCTGAACCATCTCTATAATAACATTCGCGAAGCCGTCGCCAACATTCCTATTGAGATGCTGGAATGAGTCGACGCTAATTTCTGGACGCGACTGACACAATGTATTGACAATAATGGACGTTATTTTCGTGATATCATCTATAAAATTGGCAAATTTTATCATTTATTTGTTTTTGATTATGCTATTACAAAATCCATTTGTATATATTCAATACTTTTGTTGTGATATATGTTTTAAATAAGCAAGTTCCTCTACCCCAACCTGTACAATTAAAAAGTGTGTTAATAAGATGAACACTTTCTATTTCTATCACAAAGATAGATATTTTGGTCATGAGATAGAAAAGATTTCTTCAAGTTCACAAATACCGTAAACAAATATTAAGAACAATCAATATAGCTATAGAACTCCTTGTACTAATCAGAATAATTATTGAAACGTTTGGCAAGTAAATTGTAATCCCAGGCCGAATAAGATTACTTGTTGTTCATACTATTATTATGATCTTTTAATTGCTTCTAAGTCCATATTTTCTGGCTGGCGTACAATGCAATTTCTATGTAAGTTTCTCGCAAAAAATAAACAACCGTGAAGTATTTTACCCATCGGGGTATCAATCTTTTTTTTAAATAATTTAGATGTGACTTTTTTGTTAATATCCCTAATAATAACTTCTGATACATCTTGAGAAATCATTATACACTCGGAAATTTGAACTAGATCACTATGTTTTGTTATTAAATGCAGGTAAATCTAGCGGAGGGATTTCAATCAACTTTACTGCGGCAGCGAGTGATTTTTGCCACTTGCAATTTTTTCCAGCATTCCAGCGATTGAATTTATTAACTTCATGGGAAATGGGAAATTGAATTATCATCATTTGCACCAGCTTTCCATTCATTTTCCACTTTCCGTACATTTTCTCGATTACTTAAACCTTGCAGTTTTATTCCTAAAGATCATCCAGCAGGTATCTGACGTTGAAACACCGTTGATTATTGGTTGATTTCAGGTTGAAATGCTGCACAACCGAAATTAAACGTCATATCAACGGCGAAGTATGACCAACACTAGAAAAGACGTAAAATTACCTTATTTCAACGTTGAAGTAACGTCGATATTGGTACGTTGAATCAACGAAGAAATCTTACCAACACAATTAATAGAGACGTAAACAACTTCATTTAAACGTTGAAAGAACGTCTATATTGGTGCGTTGATCGTTGATTTATTTTTAAACTTTGAATCAATGTTGAATACAGGTTGATATGCTAACAACCAAAATTAAAAGTCAAATCAAGGTCGAAATGTGACCAACACAATAAGTTAAATAATAATTTTGTTTATAACAACTAAACTCAAGTATTAATTGGTGGGGGCGAAGAGTGCTTGAACAAAAACACCTCGTACAACGTCGATGAGTTCGTCCACGTAACCTGTTTAAATTCTCTACAAACACGTTTGACTGTCCCTTCTCTGAAGAATAGCAGAAATAAATGATATCTATAAGTTTAGGCACATAAGGTCTTTCTGATTAAATTGTTGTGTATAAATTAATGTTACAATTTTTTTTATTTCCTTGCAATCAAGCTACCGTGGTCATGTTGGCTAAGGCGTCACGTGGTCTGCAGCGATCTAGGGTTTGAATCCTGTTACGGTCGAATGGTTCTACCAGGGGAGAAAGGAAGTTAAATGAATAAATATGGGTTGCAAATATTGTGTCTATATCTAATTAAATTCAACTCACTGTCATAAGATTCCCACATAATGTAACTGTCACGATAGAACATGTATACTGATATCCCGTCATACATCAACATGATTGAACCTTTTTTAAACGCGCTCCCAACGTTGTAAAAGGCTGGTTCTTCGAAATTTATTCAACCAGAGAATTTGACGTTGCAGTAACATCGTAGTAGCAACACTGATTATACGTTACATTGTAACGTCAGTTCGACGTTTCAAGAATAATGTTGCTCCAATTTTCATTCTAAACCTCTTTTCAGCGCGATCGCTACGTTTGTTTCAACATCGATTCAATAACCAGCAAATGCCTGCTGGGCAGTTAAATAAATGTCAATCACCCTGTAATGAGTGGGGTCTATACATGCTTAGTTTCGAATTCTAATTACCAACCTGGATTAGTAGTTTTGGAGACGCGAGTGCACGCCGCTATAGGAAAATTGAATTAATATCACTTCTTTCATATAGAACCTTGTTTTTTGATGCGTCTGCCTCATCGCTACTTTTTTGTAAACCGCTGCCACGCCCACCATGAAGATGTGCAACGTGAGTTTGAATGAGGACCCCTCATACTCACCGGTGTTATATAAATTTAATAAATTAACCACCATATACTACATGATCTGCCACCATATACTGAATGACGTTCCGAAATGTTCCCACACAACCTGCTAAGAACTAGACCCTCCTCTCATCTGAATTACAGTCACCGATAATATAACTAACAGATTCAACGCTGTGACACGAGACGCCTCGGCAATTAGGGCACTGCCTTCATAAATGGCTGCCTAATTTATCAAACAAAATTGACTCAGAAGATCAAAAAGAAGTTTAATAACGCTAACACAAAATTGCGACGGAATATCACAGCTTCACATTAATGGCATCATGAAATTGGACCACTGCACTATGCCACGGAAGTCATCATTTCAGTCACTGCATGCAGCAGCGCAGAGAATAATATTCGAAGGTTTTTTATTAACCACGTCCATTACAGCTTGACTAACTAACTCAACACAAATCAAAATAAAACGGCCATAATTTTAGAAACCGTAATCGCAATCTTTACCGCCTAAAAGAAATTTTACGCAGCTTATGCTCAAAAAGCAATTTATATTTTTGATATTATTTTTGAAAACTATTGTCTAACATTTTCTCCTCGTCCCATACGACTAAATCTACCGCCACTGAATTTGACTATGAAAGCGAATGTGTTTTTGTCGATGATCCGGGAATAAAAATTGGTTTAATATTATATGATTTATAAATTTAGATTCTTCCGTTCATGCAGGGCAATTTTGCAATGCCAAAATTCAATTTTTTAGTGCAGTTACATTTTCGCAGTTGTACCATTAATTTTTCGGCTGTCTTTTGAATTGCAATGTCCAGTTTTCGACTTCGTGAACTTCCTAGACCAATCATGGATTTCCTGGATGAGTAGACAGTGATTATAACTCCTGTCTGTCTTGAATGACGTAAATTGCTGGAGTGTCATTGAATATTCTTCATGCCGCGAAGCTGTTCTCTGATCCACTCTAAAAGAAACGATATTTTAGGATCAACCAAATATCCTCTCATTTAATACGTTAGTGCTCATCTACTGAAATAGGACACAATTCTTCATACATGATCAATTATGAAATTAGCAGCGTTATTTGCAGCTGTCCAGCGCATTTAGTCCTAGTCACGGATCAATGAAGTAATAGAATGCGGTGCATTACCTGCTATTTTCATCCGGAACCTAATTCGAGTCTCATTGTAAACATTCGAAATGCTTCAACAAATAGTCAAATAAATATGACACTTCGAGAGTTTTAGGGCAGGTAACGTCTTCTATGTCAGCCAAAAATTTTCACATATGTTTCAAATTTTCTAACCAGAAATCTGTTTGAGTTAATTGGGAAAAAGTATTAGCCACGAACGCAAACTTTAGAGATCCTTTGACAATCGATGGAATTAACGACCTTTGAGTTTAATCTCGTACAGTAGAAATGCTATAATTGCGGTCTTCTCTTAAAACGTATTATTGTAGAAACTTTACTGACTAACAATTTACTAGTTTTAGATTATGAGCGATTACATTTTTTACTAACACAAAAACGACTTCATGTAGAAATAATAGTCAGACCAGTTACGTATTATTTTTTAAGGGGCGATTCCTTAGAACAATTATGTCAATATGACACTGAAAGCCACGCAAATATCCACATATAAAAAATAATTATCTATGCAGACCATATTATATTTTTTTGCCCGAGATTGATAAGTTTTATCAATAAAGTTTTTAGCGAATGATGAGAATTCCGGCACATATTACGCATTCTCTTGCCTATATTGTCGTACGGCAGTAGGCTTCTATATCACATCAGGGCATCACACTCATATCAGTAAGCTTATGAATTACAAGCAATCAAAAAAGTTACACTGTTTCTTAAACTGATCTTAAGTTCCTACGTTATGTGTTTTACCAGATAAATGATGCTTTAGTCGCCAAGGTTTTTCTGCGCACTTAACCGATCATGACAAAATTAATGTAATAATAATGAGAAATGCCTTGTCTCTTGCATGAATATACACGAACAATAAACTCACTAACGCTTCACTTATATTAGTGTCAGTGTCTCTTGCACGACTCGACCTTGTCTCTTGCACGATTGTACACGAACAACGAACTCTCTAACGCTTCACTTATATCAGAGCCAGCGGACTCGACATCGTCTGGTCTTTGTTTGCCAACACCTGAAATTGAACTGAACATTTGAACGTAATCGATTGCCCACACAGGTGCGATGAACAAGTGTTTCGACCTTGTGAACAAGTGTTTCGACCAAACCTTTGGACATAATATGAAAGTTTATGTTCATACACACGAAGTGCATTATCAACTTTTACAAACCTGAATAATAAACACTGGCTCATATTTTTGTTCTATTCAAGTGGACCATATCGACCAACGATGCTTGAGGTCCACCAGTAGTAGAAATTTATGCTCAATTTTCTATTTGAAACTAAACGAACGAACGAAGTGCATGGAATTTTGGACTTGGTTCATAAGCTGGATTCATGGTATTGATTCAATCAAAATTAAATTAGGACGCTATAAGTTCAGCATACGAATTCAGTACAAAATGCATCAAAGTAAACAAATAAAATCGGACTTGTACTACTAGTCTATTATTCACTTCATTAAGTTGCTTAAATCGCAAATTACTGGAAAATATCAAAGACGAAGCCAAGTAAATTCACCTTAAATTAATTCAAAACCTTCACGATGCATTTTATTTGCTTTTAAATTTTCAACAATATATGATTGTTAGGTCGTTAAATTCGATATTCTAGTCAGCTATTTGAAGCAATTTCACTAAAAATTAATGCACTGAATATGAGGATGACGCACTAGCATTTAACGATATTTATATCCACACATTGAAAACTTCCCAGACTGAAAATCAGGGGTCCATATTTCCTATTTCTAGGAGTAATATTCAAACGGCACATATGATATATTCTTAATTGCATGCCAAACATGTTATTAGTTCTATATTTCTGCGCTGCAGCCACATTGCAGCACTAATAAAAGGAAAAATATTTAAAAAAAAAATTAATTTATTTTACAATAATAAAACACATAAATGACCAATTGATACAAAAAAAAACTTTAAGGATTTTTTGCATGCTTTATGTGTTAAAAAATGAAAGCATTCATTGAAGGTTTTACTTTTTAATGTCCGGACTATGTTAAGGGGACCGGCTACCCCCCCAGAAAACTCCTACAGTTAACATCCTGTCTCTTATACACATCTAGATGTGTATAAGAGACAGGCATTTAACAGGGCACTCGATCTTAACCATATCGTCCGAGAATTCACTTCTGTACCTGCGAAGTTTAAATTAAATTAGTAATATTCCGACGCTCAATGTATACATATTATTGAGTCAATTATCAGTATATGCTGAAATTTCCTTCATTTGTTGCTTCTATCCGCTTCCAAATAGAGACCAGAATGACACAACAGGTCGAACAGGTTTACGAAGCTCACCTCCTGTTGCCGACAAACTTGCCGTCCTTTCTCTGGGTTGGGAATGGCACAGATGAGGGGAAGTTTTG
The DNA here is from genome assembly GCF_000764305.2 of Hyalella azteca. NCBI lineage: Eukaryota > Metazoa > Arthropoda > Malacostraca > Amphipoda > Hyalellidae > Hyalella > Hyalella azteca. The sequence continues at coordinate 20,313 of NW_025932495.1, forward strand.
ACAGGTGAAGCTATCGTGGGCGATGGAGCTGTGAACCAGCTTGGGGTATAGGTACGTCTGGGGGAGCAATAGACGTAACAATTAAAACTCGTCGCGAGATGAATTATTAAACCTGTATGATACTGTGCAGGATAATAATTAAACGCTTTTTATAAAAGTGTAACAACTTAAATCAAGCGCAAATGGTAATTATTCAATATAAATTTGAAAGAGAAAAGGACGTGAAGGTTTCAGGTTCAGGTGTTTCCGTGGGAGACGATGCGTTATGAAATAAGTATTGTTTCCAGTTCTATTTATGATGATGATATCATACTAGCTCTGCAGTGTCAATCAAAGAACAGTTTTGATATACTGGGGTTCTTCTGCATGAAATGAATGGCATTTACCTGCACGATAAATAAATTGCGTATCCCAAAAATCGCTAAATTACCGCACATATTCAGCACACCGTTCTCTGGGCAGTGACGAACGCAATGTAAGAGTATGCTACAAACGTGGACCCAATATTCTATCCACTAATAAAATGAAAACTTTTTACAATGAAAAAGCTTCTCGCTGAGATAATTATTGCATTAGTCTTCCACAATTTCTTAATAGATTCAAATCACAACAGATTTTTTTGCTCACTTGCAGCACGGACTGGTCGTACGATTTCTTGGGTTGGTCAAGAACTTGGCCGCGGATGCGATTTAGGAGCGAGCGGTCACAGGCTGCCTGGTTCACACCGTAAGTGCCACCGAGAATTGGCACGCCATGCGATGAAGTATCGCGCATTATGTGCAGCATCTTTCCTGACTTCAAGAACTCATGCACGGCTGCCACTTCACGGTCTAACATCTGCAACGAACTGGCATATGAAAGTTATCCTTGAAATTGATCCTCGAAGTATAAATACTTATCTGATTAATTATTGACTATCGTAAAAAATTACCAAGGACAACGCAATACCTACACAATTTGAGGTGAAAATGCTTATAAATGTCAAGTTATGTACAGCTTCAGCAGAATCATTGTGAATCGCGTTAAGCGCGCAAGGGTAGCTATAGGGAAACACACCGCAAAGCATTCGTCGAGGAAAAAAGCGGCGTGGAAGACTGTAAGCAACACTTGATTCTCGATTAATTACATTACATTATAATTACAAGCTTCTCTCATAATAATCACATTAGTCTTCCACAATTTCTCAATAGATTAAAATCACAACAGATTTTTTTTGCTCACTTGCAGCACGGACTGATCGTACGATTTCTTGGGTTTGCCAAGAACTTGGCCGCGGATGCGATTCAGTAGCGAGCGGTCACAGGCTGCCTGGTTCACACCGTAATTGCCCCCGAGAATCGGCACGCCATGCGATGAAGCATCGCGCATTATGTGCAGCATCTTTCCTGACTTCAAGAACTCATGCACGGAACATCTGCAACGAACTGGCATATGAAAGTTATCCTTGAAATTGATCCTCGAAGTACCAAATACATATCTGCTTGATTATTGGCTATAATAATGAATTAATAAAGACAAGGCAAATGCCTACACAATTTGACGTGAAAATGGTCAGAAATATCAAGTTACGTACAGATTTAGCAAATTCATTGTGAATCGGGTTAAGCATAAGGGTAGCTAAGGAAACACACCGTAAGGCATTCGTCAAGGAGAAAAGCCGCTTTGAATTGAAGACTGTAAGCAGCTACTTGATACTCGAGAATGATCCCAATGTGAATAAACCACTACAACAAACTCCAGCTCACCTCTGCGTCTATATCTCGAACCAGGAACACGTCGACTGTCTCGTCACCCAAGACCGCTACTCTCCACAGCATGGAATCGGTCCTGCGGACGTCGGGGATGTCACCCGCTAAGTTGCTCACGTCGCACACGTACAAGTGCGGGTGCTGTTGCATGAGGGGCTTTAGCTCGTTGACATACTTCGTAGGTTCGGTGTACAACCGAACCAGCCATCCCGGGTACAATCTCTTAATGGCGTCTAAAATGCTGGGAAATCCCGATGCGTACTTCGAATAATTTCCGTACACGCAGTAGGACAGAACTTTTTGGCTGGGCCCAGCAAAGTCCGCCCTCTTACCGCAATAGCTTCGTGTTTTGCTTTTTTGAGCAATAAATTTTTCTTGAATTGCCCTGCAGTTGTCGAGAGCTCCATCCCACCACGGCAAATCACATTCAGAATTCTTTTCATTGCCTATCATAGTAGAAGGATTCGAGCTTGAAGTCAATGAAAAGGGCTTTAGCGGTGATTCATGCAGTTGTCTGGCAGAATTCTGGTGAATTCCGCTTGGCCCAGCATTCAAACGTCCTTTATCGCCAAGGGATAATTTCACATCATTGTTTGCCAGCACGTATACTGAAGCCCCAATGAATATCAAACATAAGAGAAATTTAGCGTTATTTTTGAGAAGAAATCTTTTCAATTTATTTCGTGGACCCGAAGGATAAGGAAATAGAAGGACCTTGGATCCTTCCATCGTCTACAAGGTTCTGAGTAACGGCAGCCTTATCTGTTTGTTGAGTTACCGGAATAGAATTATGAAACTGGAGCAGTTCATAGATTGTTTTCAACTGCTGAATAAAAATCAGTTTACGCCATGAATTTTTCCGTAAATTCAAATGTTTAAATCGGAAAAAATTGTAAAAATTAAGATTATTGTATCTCAATTATAACACCTGATCTATCACTTACTGCACATAATCTTATTCTAGCTCTTATATGGTGAAACGATCCTTTGAGCTACTTATTCATGGTGGTGCAGAGGAACTTGCTTAATTGAATTAAACTTCCTGAAGTGTGATTTACTACGATAACAATAAGGAGGGGCCTAAAGTTATCTTAAAGTTAAAGAGCGCAAACTGTAAAGTTTTGTTTATATGATGAGCAGCTTTGATTTATTTTTCTTTTTTTTTTTGCCGCAGTCATGTAATGGACTATAGTGGAACGTGCTTTTACGATTGAGGCATATTTTTTCTGTGGTAAATCAATCATCGCCACACAGCGTGCATTTCGTGCATCTAAGCGTCACGTGACGATGTTACGGGATTTCTTCCTGCCAAAGCTAAACCCCTATCGAAATTCGAAGACCTGTCAGCCGCTGGCACACGGACGCCCCAAGTTCTTATGGCAGGGTAAATTAGAAGCTCTATGTCCGCTTTAGTTTCCGGTTGCCGTAGCGAAATAAGCGCCGAAATGGAGTCTTGTGAAATTACTCGTCGAGCTTGGGGCGATCGTGGAGCGCGTATTTGGTACCTGATACGTTCGGGACAGACACGGCCGAATATAAAAAATGCCCCCTCCCTTCCCCCCCTTCCCCCCCTTATGGGGGGAAGGGAGGGGGCATTTCAATCTCTGTACGTTATATATATATATGCAGTCTATATTGCACTACTCGCTCAGTTTTAAGATCAGAGCAGTCTACCAGAGGCTCAATTTCATGCAAAGACGTTTACAGCTAGTAACTTTTATGACATGGTCATCGTGTCCAGCTCAGGCAGCCCTGCAAGGCTGACACGGGGCAACCGCCCTTCAACGGATTACGAAAAATAATAATAATAGTATTTATAGGTATAAATAATACTGAGAAATAATTACAATTTTGCAGTGGAGAAGAGTAAGTCAGTTGCCTTTCCTTTGTTCTCGAAGACTACTCAATCCCGACCGAGGGCTGGTTCGACCCACGGCCTAGATACGGACGGCTTGAAGTGTTGAAGGCTACGTTCCGGAAGGCAGGAATCATGATGGTCCATTATATCCACAGCAGTTGTGGTCTTCGGCAGGCGACCCGGGCATGAAGCCTGAAAGAATCCGAAGTCCCCGAACGATCCGCGACTACTGAAATTTAAAACTTTAACTGTTCAAGAAACCGCAGTAAAGAGAATGCGAGAAACGAGAATTTTCAAGCAAGGATGCTAATTTATATTTTCAATAAACGTCTAAAAAATTATCAAAGATGTGCATATTGGCTTTGTACTACTGAGAATGGCTGAACTTTAAACATGGTCAGCTTCCGGCACAAAAAATACAAACATGCAAGAAGTAGCATAGATCGGAAGTCGAATGACGTCTTATGACGATTGACGATACCTGTTAACTGATTTTCTAACTTTACGATAATATTAAGTTAGTACAAGAAGGTTCTTTAAAGAAGATTCCACATTTGCAATTAGCTGGTTATGCTAAAGTTGGTGTAGGGAGTGTCGAATTTAAGATGATGTGCCGGGATAAATCCCAGCATTAGCATTAGTTTAAAAGATTGTTTAGTATCCGCGTGCACGGACATGCGCGTTTCGGGTTACTCGAAATTTGACGTTTGAGCAGCATCGAGGGCTTCCCCATTACTGGGACAAACGAATCAATGTGACATGTAGGAAAAGCAAAAACGAATCAGTGTGACATGTAGGAAAAGTGAGTAATTTAATCGTTACCTATCTTATTTATGTTCTAAAAGTATCCTCGTAGCAAATTGTCTGTAATGTGACTCTGCAGCAAACTCGTTTCGAACAAAAATTAAATTGATAGAATCTTCCAGTGGCCATTATCTCAACTTGTTCTATGCAGTATCAAGAATTAGCATGTGTGACCTGTATTTTATAAGAATTCCGGTGTTAAGTTCTCTCCTGATAACATGAATATAGGTTAGTCATTTTCTAATAACTTTGCATCATTTTTATGTGTAAATTTCACCTGATTTATCAGTGACAAGAGCGGGGATGCTCAAGTATCATTTATTGTTACATGATTTTCTATCTTGTCATTACGCTCAGTCTAAAAACTATGTGCCGCATCATTGAATCCGGTTAAACTTTCCTGAATGATCTTTGATATATTGTCATTTCTTAGTAGTTTTGCCCCATTTATGACGTGTGCTTGTTTTATTGAAACTGATTTTCCATCTTTCTGCCAATCAACGTGATTGTTCGAATGAATCTAATTGTCTATGAACTGTGAATTAATTGCTATTTTAAATTCCCCTTTGTGCAACTTAATCAGGCAGTTTGTACTATTTAACCCTGAGCGAAACGTTTCCTTAACAAATATTTTCATGTTGCCGTACCTAGGTAGAAATCTAATACTTTTATTCTTTATACCTAAGACTACTTCCGCCTAGATTGAAATCTGAATAATTCTAAAGTGCCTCAAATTGCTCAGTCGTTGCCGACTAACGTTCAGAAGAATTACCAATACGACTAAGTTCTGCCTTCTGATGCCACTCTGTTTTGCAGAATGCGTCATGTTGAAGATGGACTCAATATTAGAAGCAATTATGAAGTCTGTTTTTCATTGACCCATCTGTGAGTGTCTGGTAAAGGCACTCGCGAGACATGATGTGATCGTCAAAGAGAATTTGATAGCCTGTGAGCGATCTTCAATATAGGAGTTTACTTCAGCAACAGGGATACGGGTTAAATTTGTTTGTCTCCTATCTACGTAACCCGTTTAGCTACAGCTTGTTTCTTACCTACAGTTATACCGTAACCTTTGGAAGATGGCACCTTTGTATTTATACCCTTCCATAGGGGGGCAGGTCAGATTGTTGTGGTGGGTAATGCCTATTTATTGCTTGAACTATACGGTGTGGGTTCGATCCCTCGCCGGGGCTAGGAGGTTTTTCAGAACTGGCTACTTCGTCAGAAGACCAGCCTGGTATACGAACCCTCCACCTCAGATCCATCTTTCTAGCCCAGACCACCTTTAACCACTACACCAAACTGTCCCAAGAGCCAGAAAGTTAGAACTTATATTTGAATTGCGTAATGTCAGAGAATAAATTATGGATTAATTTCATACATAGTATAGCTTCTCGTCAGCTTCCAAAGCCTGTCCTGAAAGCATTATTTAAAAAAACGGCAATTTGAAATTAAATTAGAAATAATAATGAATCAATATAAAAAATTTAAATGTCATTTTTAGTCTTTAGATGTGGAGCTGGTGTTATTTTTTGACACTCCCCTTCAACTTCACTTCTTGTTTGTTTGTCTGTTACAAATCTTATAATCGATATTTAACATACTTCTACCTGTCCAATCGATCTGAAATTTTGCACACTTGCGTAAAGTCGAAGACAATGCTTGAATCAATAAATTGAAAAAATATATATATTTTTCAAAAATTCCAAAATAAAAAAAGAAATTCACTGTAAAATTGTAACATCGGAGACACTGAACTCTTTAGAAGTGTTGTCTATAAAAAATTTAAAACGCATATTATTATCACTACCAACGACAGGCCGCCACTTCGGATTCCTCGCCCTGTACGCCCATGACTCGCCTACTCAGCAAGCGTGATCAAGCTAAGAATCGCTCTGTTCATTTCCCTCGATAAGCCCTTCTTTAGAAAATCCTTCCCCCGTTACCGAGCTGGTGGAAGTTTTCGATCCGGCGCTGAGATTAACTAAGCGACTGAAAATTTCTTTCAGAATAGATCGCAATCAATTCATACTCTACATCCGTCATTAACTTTGCCATAGGCTCTTTCCTTCGATGTCGTTATTTATCATTTATTCAAGTAGTCTACCTGGGTGAACAGGGCTATTCGCATTCACCATTGTTTTGTCATTTAGTGGAATTTTTCAAGGCTGAAATATGGTAGCAAATTATCTAAGCTTTGCTGGTCCATGGTGTTGAGGGATAGGTCAATAGTTTTTTATATGTTTGTTTATCAATCCAACAATTATTGCAAGAAGGTAATTGCTTTGTTTGTTGCTATGCAAGAAGATAAACCGAGTTTACTTATTTGAGCAGCTCTCACGTTGATCTGTATTGGTGATCTGTATTATTTTAAATAAGGCATTGATTAACCTTATTTCATCTATCCAAATTTTCTGTTATAAATTGTTTAGATATAGGCTTTAAACCACTGAATCCTGACGTGATTGACAGGTTTCAGGAGATTTGAGTGGAGATATGAATATGATCGTTGAACATGAAGAAGCAAACAATGAGTATAGATCTATTTCAAACAACACTTATAAAGTGCCTAGAGACTAGAGTTAATAAAATATGAAAGGTTGTGACTCCTATTGCACCAGTGAAAAAAACTCTTAAAATTACGGAATCGTCTGATTTTCTGCTTCATTCCGGCATACGATTGATATTTTTTCGCCAAATTTACTGCACTTCAGAATCTTTATCTTTTAAGTGTAACCTGTTCAATATATGGGGACTGATAATCGTCCAAACTTTTTAACTTAAACGCTCAGACTTTACGCAGAGATCGCGAAATGATTCAAGATTCAAACAGTAGACTGATAACAACCTGTGCAATAAAAGAGCTTGAGCATTGCTAGTCTTTGAGGCCTCAACCATCCGAATTAAGAGATCAAAATCACGTTGCGTAAAGCGATCATGTTTCATTATGGTATTCCCGGTCACGTTCGTTTGGGCTTTCACTCAGAGTTTCGTGCTGTCATTAATTGCCGGCAATAATTTTCCGTCATCATCGAATACTTCCCTATAGATACGTACGGTAAATTTAGTAAATTTCATCTGCTCTCTTATAATTGTGTTTGATCGCCACTTTCCTCTAACATGTTCGAGAAATAGGCTAATACCTATAGTAACGCTAAATATTTGCAGACTTAGGACACAGAAGATGTCATACGTCGGTTAGTAGAGCTCGCGGGAAGAACATATCCATGTCGCGTATTGTCAACTATGATGCAGTGCACAAAAACTCATTAAATGGTCCAGAACATGTTTTGAGTAGTTAGACCGATTAGGAATGAACAAAAAAAAAACATAAAAGTTTTATTATTTTACTTCAAACGTGATTCACTTTTTACAAAAAAAAAGTTTAATATAAAATAATAAATCACACATCAATTCATCCGTTCAACCTAAGTGAATACAAAGTAAATAGAAATTTTAATAAATGTTGATGACGAGCAATTTGTGTGATATTGAGTGATTACGTCGCTTATAACCTTAATCAATATTAAGAATCCATAATCAAACGACACTCGTGTAAATAACTGTTCATAATATAAAAAATTAACAGAACTATTCAGTTGTCTGGGTAGTGTAACGCTCATTAATAATAGGACGAACGATGGCTCAACAATATTCTTTTAACCTGTCCAGTGCATTTAACTAGCCTAGTCTCAGTGCCGCAACTATGCAATTTTTTCAATCCTAAATTATTTCAAATATTATAAATTGCATTGTTTCTTGCAGTCCAGTTTAATATATCAGGCAGCTGCCCAGGCCAGAAGTTATATAAGGTCATCACGACAGTTTTGGCTATAGATCGTTCAGTTGAAAATTGGTTAGAAGAATGATCGAGAACAATAATTACATTCGTTCGTCAGGCTATACGTGCAAGCACTCTTCAATACCGGGTTATGCATTACGTGCAAGCACTCTTCAATATCTGTTTATGCATTATAAGACAAGGATAAAATTTCGAGTGAGTCTCTTAAAACAAGGAAATACATCTTACAGCTAAGATGAGCAATTTGGTCTTCTTGAGGCACTTAATATTCTTAATCCTTCTCCCCAACATGAGGATGATCAGAATTGAATGTTGCATTACCATCCTCACCTAGTTACTAGTGATGATCTTAATTGAATGTTGCATTACCATCCTCACCTAGTTAGTGATGATCTTAATTGAATGTTGCATTACCATCCTCACCTAGCTAGTGGTGATCTTAAGTGAATGTTGCATTACCATCCAGGCCTAGCTATGGATGATCAGAAATGAATGTTACATTATCATCCTCGCCTTAGCTAGTGACGATCTTAATTGAATGTTACATTATCATCCTCACCTAGTTAGTGATGATCAGAATTGAATGTTGCATCGTCATCCTAACAATGCTAATTATGACCAAAATTAATTGTAGCACCATAGCTCAGAGGAACCGACAAATAAGTAATTTTTGTTTTTTCATACGTTGCCTGAGAGCATAATTTTATTAAGTTATTATCGCACTAAGTTTAGGTGCAATAATTTAACCTTTGCACCCCGAAAAGGGTTCATTTTAATCAATATATATCTTTCATTGAGATGCGCATGAATTTAATTAATTTTACGTTTTTTTTAAGAATAATGACAGCAGTCTATCATGGTTTATATCGTTTTTATAATTTGTTTGGTCCTACAATTAAACTTGGACCTGTCAAAAAGTTCATTCCGTTCCTCACAAGTTGCATAATAATTTCTATTCAATACGGCGAGAACACGTTCTGGACGTCGATACCTTAGACCTGCTGACTCTTCATTCAATGACAATTGTACAATTATTGACCTATATTAAGAAAAATAATCATCAAGAATACCGAAATTCGGTGACAACTCCGTGCACTAAAACAAAATTTTTTTATAATTTTTTAAAGGAAAAATTTATTAAAACATGTTAAAAATTTTGCCGTATAGATCAAATAATGGAAATAATGCAACACATCTATGAAGAATCCCTTTGTAGATCCTTTAAGTTCGTACTGGAAAGTAAAAGAACAAGCCTGTGAGACTTATTAACCGGTTTGTAGAACCAATACAAAAAACCTCGCATGAAAATTTTCAGCAAAATTTCCAGTCTTGATGGTTAGGAGGTCTGCATTTAACAGGGCACTCGATCTTAACCATATCGTCCGAGAATTCACTTCTGTACCTGCGAAGTTTAAATTAAATTAGTAATATTCCGACGCTCAATGTATACATATTATTGAGTCAATTATCAGTATATGCTGAAATTTCCTTCATTTGTTGCTTCTATCCGCTTCCAAATAGAGACCAGAATGACACAACAGGTCGAACAGGTTTACGAAGCTCACCTCCTGTTGCCGACAAACTTGCCGTCCTTTCTCTGGGTTGGGAATGGCACAGATGAGGGGAAGTTTTGACAGGTGAAGCTATCGTGGGCGAGGGAGCTGTGAACCAGCTTGGGGTATAGGTACGTCTGGGGGAGCAATAGACGTAACAATTAAAACTCGTCGCGAGATGAATTTTTAAACCTGTAGGATACTGTACAGGATTAAAATTAAACGCTTGTTAAAAAAGTGTAACAACTTAAATCAAACGCAAATGGTAATTATTCAATATAAATTTGAAAGAGAAAAGGACGTGAAGGTTTCAGGTTCAGGTGTAGTGGGCGTCGAAGGAGTCGAAAAAATCGTGCAAGAGTTTGGGGAGGAGCACAAGCTTGACTTCCGTCTCACCAAGACCGCTCATGGCAAGACTTACCAGGTAACCTCGTTTTGCTACATTCAATCTATTACTAAATGGATCACAACACTCGACAAGGTAACATTATAAATTATTGTCATGAGTACCTGTTACATAAAGTTGCGCTCTGATGGCTAAATTTGTCGAAGTAGGTTTAAATTTCTCTAATGACTAACTTGTCATAAGAAAACATGTCAATGCTCGTTAAGTTGGCGAATTTTCAGTCTATCTCTATCACTGATCATTCTAATCGTGAAATTCGATAGTTCGTATTTACGATGTCAGACGGGCGGCTCGAGACAGTGATGAACGACCACTTCAGTTTGTTCTCTGTTGTTTCGTGACCATATCATCGCTCAAAAATTGTAGACCTCAGATGAGTCACACAGAGAGCGGAGAACTCCATGAGTTGATTGATTAGGTTGTTCTCTAATTTCGTTTTTTACATGTCCACGTTTCAGACCAAGATATATAGCTCCAGCTGCCAGTGGAGGACATTTTCCATCTGCTAATCATTTTTTCCTCCTGTTTATTTCAATATCTTCATTTCAGACGCCAGACGGACGGCTGCAGATTGTGGTGGAGGACCTCTTCAGTTTGTCACCCGCAAAAATTGGACTCTTCGACGTTGTGTGGGACCGCGCTTCCATCATCGCCATCAACGTCTGCGACAGAGAGAAGTGAGAAATTGTACCATAATAAAGTGTGATCATGCGTATGTCATGCTTCAACTTGCAACCATCTCATAACATTGTAAGTAAATCCTGCCATTTAATATTAATATTGTAGCATATACATATTTTGGTCCCGAACAGAGTGAGATGTGTAGAACGTTCAACAGCGAAAATTTGATTGCTCAGGTACGCGGCAGTGATGATGAGTCTGCTGGAGCCTGAATTTCGGTATCTCCTGGTCAGCCTGGACTACGCTCCTTTTCCAAATTTCAACGGCCCACCAAGCTCCATTCCTCTTTCTGAACTGACCGTGCTGTATGGTGAGCAACTTTTAATTATTATAATATATAAAATTAATTTCTACCAAATAAATTGAAAAAGAAAGCTCATGGTGAAGAAAACTATGAAATGACCATCAATAAAGAAATACTCATCAACGCCTGTGAAACAGAATACAACTCAAGAAAGGATTACACAATATGTAAAACTTCCGCAAATTTTTTAAAACACGCGTTTATTTCTAGGTAATAATAATATTTCCGAATGAACAGATAAATTTTCTATCGCAGGAGACAAGGCAGAATGCAAGCTACTCGAGTCACATGGTGGAAATGACTTCCAGAAGCTCCTGCCTTCAGGCATCGAGGCGCTCGCTGAACGCTACGTTCTCATGACGCCTAAAAAGAAATGATGAATAACGAGACATGGATGGTTGAAGTTTTGACGATTTTTTTATAATCTCCGTTTTTCGAGTTTCAAGGCATAAGAATAATGCTTCTGATTGCTAAGTATTTGTGGTTGTTGATACATTACAATGGGGTTCAAGAATTTTGTACACGAATCAATACGTAACCAAGTTCCAATTTTATCGCTGTCACTCCACTAGCCGCGAAATGGCTTTTATTATTTTGGAATGTCATAGAAATGAAAATAGATTGAAATAATACATGTCAGTTATTATTTGTGCAGTTATTAACCGAGTTGCATTTTATCTGCGTTAATTAGTAGTTATTAGCAATTACTTATGAAAACTTCTATTGGGTTTTGAACAATAAATTATTGCATGGTAGAAGGCTGCATCTTGCATGCCATGATCTTTCCCAGCCACTTACTCAAAAATTGATGAACCGTCTATTTACATTGTTTTACTCTGTCGAGTTTCGTTTCAATAATATGATAGTGAAATCTCTACAATTAAATAATTCATAACACTAACTATGAAAGGCCTCGAAGATTGACTTCTATCAAAAAGAAGACGGCTACTGGAGGTTTAAATCAAACCGTCGACAAAATAGTCGATAAGAATTAAATGCTGCTAAACTGTTCTTCTGCCGTGAACGGCGCAGAATGCGTCTCCGAAATTTAACTGGGTAGTATGCTGATTATTAACATAATTAGTATATAATTAGCTATTAATATTAAATGGCAGAAATTGCCAGATTATACACGTACGATTGATGATTTTAGATATATTATGTACTCATTTTCGTCAAAATTTCAAAATGTAATTCTGTTTCATTTTAACTTGAAAATGAATGTTTGTTGCATTCGAAACGTCTTTAATAAACTAAAACTACTTCCTGAAACTTTCCTTTTCTGAAGAATTATTCCACTCTCTGATAATTTAAATCAAAGAATTCTCTGGTCTTCAATCGCACGTGTATAATTATCTATTATTAGTGTAGTTAGGCAGAAGTTCTTCATTTATACAGGTTTGATTGAAGACCAAAGCGTATTTTTTATTAAGCTGTATTATTGCAAACGACAATAGGAAAATTGTTAATAAAAAGCAAGTTCTGGTCTTCAATGAAACCTGTATAAATTAGCTATTAGTGTGTGTATAGTAATACTGATATAGAAATGGATAAATTTTATTAGCTATAGTCAATTCGGCCGTGTGAAATCTTCAAACAGAGAATTGATAGCAATCAAATCAATGCATATTAGAAATGATAAACCTGTGCTTAAGATTCCCAGCACTGATATAAGCGATTCGACAGAAGATATAAGAAGATAATATAAGCGATCCAGTCATTTAGAAGAAAAAAATCCAATGAATATTTTTATTTTGAGCTGGACCGAAAAAATTGACTTAATATAATATAAAGCTTAGTTATTATTATTCCTACATGTATATACTTTATAACGTATATATTGTTTCTTTGGTCGAGCCAATTCTCAAAATGTTCAGTATATGAAATTTTTTTAGATATTTTCCAGTGAAGTTTCCAAATTTCATATGAAGAGTTTAATAATTTTAATAGTGTAAATTATAATAAAATAATAGTGTAAATGTGCGAACGGAAATTACAATGACAACGGAATAGAGAAGCGAGTTACAGCCAAATTATGAAGAACTGCTCAATGGGCGATGGTGCACAAATCATTATGAACATTTAAATTTCTGACACTGCGTTTAGTAATTACTTATTTGGTTCATATAAGGCACTACTGGAGTGCCACCCTACGCCTCATGTTCCCTTTCCTCATGTTCCTTTCTAAATAAAAGTGCCTTGTATAGTATCTCCTCTTGACGTTATCAGCATTTATTTGTTCCACACACGAAGCGAGGCTGGAAAACTTCTCCTACTGAAGAGCTTACGTCGATGGATCACAGCTAACGTCATTGAAATGAATAAATAGAAAAATGTTCAATGTTTTATGCAATGACGGTTGAAATTTTAGGAGTTTTTTTCAAATTGCTGACTTCTGGAAATAAGAAAAAATCTGAGGAAGGAAATCCTTCATAGAAAGAGTTCATGTAGACATTTTTTGACAACAACAGCAGTCTGACAAAAAAATTGTCTGCGCAAATTCATGGCATGAATTACAAACTGATGAACAGAAATTTTTTTCCTTTACGTCAAAGCCTGTGTACAGCAGACAAGATTCAATATTTTTTAACGAAATTCCCGTACTCAACTCCTTTAATAGTTTTTTTTTCATTGATCTATTTTGCAGAAAAATTGTTTACTTTCCCACATTTACGAGGTAAATACACGTGCCAGCCATGGCAGCAGAAAAATATAATTGAACTGTTAAAACTCGACAACGCAGCTATATAAGGCCTGACCCTGCAGGATACCCCACTAGTATTATCGTTTCTATAATGGATATGGTGTATTTTTCCAGAGAGAGTTGCCTAGATGTGTTCAAAATAGACTATATTCCAAATTATTTTCAGCGAGAAAAATCCTTAATTTAGTTTTACCCAGCAATAATTTGAGTTTGCAAATGACAGGTGCAACGATCAATTTTTAACTGAGGTTTGTTTCTTGTCTTGAAAAAATTCTCTGCAGCAATTATCTCTTCTCTGCAGAGAATTATTAAAAAATTCTCTGCAGCAATTCATGGCATGAATTACTACAAAGCTGATGAACAGAAATTTTTTCCTTTACGGCAAGGTCTGTGTACAGCACACTAGATTCACTATTTTACCATAAAAATTCACTTATTCAACTCCCTTAATAGTTATTTTTATCATTGATCTATTGTGCAGAAAAATTGTTTACTTATCCCACTTTTATGAGGTAAATACAAGTGCCAGTCATGGCAGCAGAAAAAATATTTTTCAACGATTAAAAGTATACAACGTAGCTACTCGTATACAAGATACTTTGACTAGTAAAACTCTACAACGTAGCCACTCGTATATAAGATAACTTGACTACTAAAACTATACAACGTAGCTACCCGTATATAAGATAATTTGACTAGTAAATCTCTACAAAGTAGCTACTAGTATATAAGAAAATTTGACTAGTATAACTCTACAACGCAGCTATATAAGGCCTGACCCTGCAGGATACCCCACTAGTCTGTGGGGTGGTCTCCTATTGAAAGTTTATCTCAGGCCTGCTGCTCTATCTTGGTAACAACGTTGCATGTTATATAGCATACATTAGATTGATCCGGCGCTTCATTAGATAGGTTATTTTATGTTATGTTTTGTTGTGTTATAATATGTTATGTTGTGTTATGTTATGATATGTTATTTTTTTAATGTTATTTTATGTTTTTTCTGTTATGTTATGTTATATTATGTTATGTTATGTTATGTAAAGTTTGTGTTTTTTGAGTGTTTGAAGCCTGTCCAGTAGATATATAAGGGGCTGTTGTATCCACGATATGAATCGGGATATTATCCAAGAAATTAATTGTTGGGTCTAAATTTTATTCAAAAGTGGGACGTTTAAGTTTACTTCAAATTTGAAAATGAATATAATGGGAGGTTCACTCTGAATATGTGTTTGAACGCGTATTGCCTTAACTATAGCTACTTAAGTTTCAACATTATTTTCGGGAATCAGGAGGATGAGGTTTGTGATGACTGGATTTATGATTACGGGATTCGTGATGACGATAATTAATGAAATTAGATTCCCAATTTATTAAGATAAATTGCGGGCTAACCTGAATGTATACTATAGAAAACTAGGTTAGAACCCGAACCCCATCGTCCCGCATCCAGGTGATAGGTATGAAACTAAAACACCCGGATTAAATAATAACAGGCCAAACCAACATCTAACACGCACCCCATGTTCAAGTCTTGTTTCATCAACAAACTTAGTGTTTACACAAAATAAAAAATAAACACAAAAATAATAGTGATTAGTTCATGCAAATTTTCTCTCAATATTTTTCTTCTGCGTTTTAAAAAAGCATAGTGCATCAGAAGGTGAATCTTTGGTTCCGCTAATGATCAGTCCCCATTAGTAACACCAAAAGTTTAAAAAATAAATAACCTAGCTACGTTAGTTGTTTGAAAAAAAAAATAAAATGTAATTGATAACCGTTGTCGAAATACGGAATATTTCTGTACAATAATGTTGAATACGACGGCAAAATTGAGTTTGTGAAAGTATCCAGTTAACCCTCAAGGCATGCATCGGTCATTTCTTATGCTCATCAATGCAAGGTCAGCGAAACGGAGATTGCAGGCATGGTTTTGTCAGCCATGACCTAAGCCTAGGTCAGGCCTTATAAAATCTGATCTGCAGCTTTAGGCTTAAATTAGGATGCAGACACTTGTGTCAGTTGTTCTGCGAATTAGTATTAAAGTCTGATGGCTGGGACTCTTAATGTGAATGCTTGAATCGTCGTTGAATCGAAACTATAATTCGAAATTTATTTCATCCTATTCTTCATTGAGCAATACGAAATTTTCGTTACCAATAGTCTGTCATGTAAAAGTCAATTTTAACAGGATGGTTGATGATAAGAAGAAGAAAAAATAATAAGAAGAAAAAGGTCCAGGGAAAAAGACTGTTGGGCACGAAGCTGTTTGCTGACATGCAGGTCTTGCGTTGCTTGATTTTTAGGGAGCTAACTTTCGCTCGGACTTCGATCCTTTTCCTCGTTTCCATTGACGGTTTCTTCCTGCTTTTTGTAGTGAAGTTTTTAGTTTTTTCTTCCTGCTGGCTGGTTTTCGTTATACATCTCAGCTATTTCGTAAGATGGGTGCGCCTACTGTGCAATGTAGTTTGAGTTTCAAAATTTCTGTTAATAAACAATTTATGAGGTATATTTTTAAAATATGCATAAAACCAAGCGGCTAATGCACTTACATCATTCCTTGCAAAATGCATTTAATATTTCATAATAACACTGTAAAGCGGCCATATTCATGTCTCTCAATCATTCACGCAAAAAAGCGAACCAATCATTGCAAGAAAGAGACCACAGAAATTTCAGGAGTCATCACAGAGGAAACTATAGGAGCGCGGCAAGATTCAAATCTTTGAGAAGCTGGGGTCTATTGGAGTAGGGCGTCGTTTGAAATTTTGGGAAAATGATGATGCTTCATCATCACGCGTGCACTCAAAACAACCACAATTATTCTGTTCATGTGAGACAAGTGTTAATAATGTGGAAATTTTTGGTACAAAAAGAGGACAGCATCTATACGTTTATGAGGCAAATTGTCACACATATGCCTCCACAGCGTAAATTTTTTGTCGTTTTAGGCCATTGTCGTTGGAGTCACTTCGCTTTCGTACCGAATATTTTCTTTATATTTACTTAAACAGATACTTTAAGCACTCACACCAATTTGAAAAGCCTTGCAAAGATGTGGACTTTGATATGCAGTTATATATATTGAGCCTTCGTTTCAAAACGTCGGGCAAATCAGGGCATTTATTTATTTATCATTTGAGAACCATTTATATGGGGTTGTCAACAAGTGAACAATTAGCTTATGATCAATTTTAAGAATTTAGATTGATACAAATAACGAATTAAAGTAAACACATGATTTTTGTACTAGTTATGTAAAAAAATCATTAAAAGGTGTAATTTTACTGTATTTTACGTCCATTTTTTTATAAAAAATGTTCAATTTTTTAAACACATCAAATAAGATTTTTGTACTAGTTACGTAAAAAATCAATAAAATGTGTAATTTTATTGTATTTTACGGCGATTAAGAAGATTATGCTATGTTCATAAGTTCTTCTTAAATTTTGCCCAAAGCCGCGGATTGTGATTGTTATATAAATATAAAATTAGTGATCGTGATTGTTATGATTGGGATGTGAGTTCGTATCTTTCGTACAAATATCTTGGGACAAAGTAATATAATGACGAGCTGTGTTAAACACACAGTCATGAATTATTTATAAAAGCTTTTTTCTTCCGTTACAGTCAAAACCTTAATTTTTACATCGAGTATTATAGAGTATCGTTCTCACCATGGCCTCTGTTGCTAATTACCGAACAATGGATTTTTGGGATAACCGCTGGGCAACTGGAAAAACTGGTGAGCTGTCTTGTACTTATATTTTTTTACTTGAAACCCTCTTCTAATTGATGCGTATAACAATGTTAATGATAACGAGGGAAGGGAACCTGAACTTTTGTAATTAAAAAAATTTTATTTATGAGAGAAGTCGTCGCTATGGTTTCAAAAATGTACAAACATTAGTACGCGTTTTGCAGTTAACATAGCATCAAAGTTCCAAGTCTGCCTATACAGTTTATTTACTTTTTACAAGAGTGTGTGTCTCCTAATTATCTACCATTTCGGTCCTACCATAAGCTGATGCGCAAAAATTCTCATTTTACCTGATTATTCTATAATTCACAATGATATTAGTGTTAAATTGCGTCATTTTTCAACGTGAACTGCAATTTTATACATAAAAACACGGTGCTCGAATTGAATCATTTATTACTTAATGTTTGATTTACTCATGCACAATGCGTTCAGAATGGCACGTATCTGACTTCCATCCCTGCCTGGTGAAGTACGCTGGGGAGGTGCTGCAGGGGCGGGACAAGAGGGTGCTGGTCCCTCTGTGTGGCAAGACCCTAGACCTCTTGTGGTGAGTTCCCTCCATGTGGCAAGAACCTCGACCTCTTGTGGTGAGTTCCCTCTGTGTGGTAAGACCCTCGACCTCTTGTGGTGAGTTCCCTCTGTGTGGCAAGACACTAGACCTCTTGTGGTGAGTTCCCTCTGTGTGGCAAGACCCTCGACCTCTTGTGGTAAGTTCCCTCTGTGTGGCAAGACCCTAGACCTCTTGTGGTGAGTTCCCTCTGTGTGGCAAGACACTAGACCTCTTGTGGTGAGTTCCCTCAGTGTGGCAAGACGTTAGACCTCTTGTGGTGAGTTCCCTCTGTGTGGCAAGGCGCTCGACTTCTTGTGGTGAGTGCCAGGAAAATATGGAGTGAATGGATTTATAAATTAGCTGTGAAGGAATAAAACGGTGAAAAAAGTATCTTGGAGAAATCCAAATGTCTAATGGTCTTTGTCGTTGAGACTGAATAATTCAAAGCGAAAAAGTTGAATATTTTGTTTCTTCTGGAAATGATCCAAGACGTTGATGCAAAATGAAGATAAAAAGGATGTTATCGTCATGAATAGGAAGCATCGTCGCTTTCTCAAACATCTTGTCGCAGCTCAAGAATTGCGAAATGTTAGTCGAAATGAAGTTTAGATTGAGAAAAATCTACACGTGTAAGTAATATTGCAAATCAATGAACTATTGAAATATTTTTTATGAATAGTGAACAATTTTACCGCAATTCAATCTGACACAACAGTAGAAGACCAGAAATACATAACCGAGCATGAGTACACACATTCCTTATACTCGGGTCACGCTTATAGCAAGCTGAAGCAATCATGAATTCAAAATGGCCACTATAGTAATATTTGAACGCCACGATAGGCAATGAATATTATGGATTCAAAAGTTTACAGAGGTCTCAACAATTGGAACACATAGTCGGCTACCATTCACACATACATTGAGCGCCAAATTGTATTGAAGTCTATGAGGCCAGGCTGTACAGCTTATTTCCTGTCCCAGCTTAATTGTAAACGAAACTGAATTCGTACATGAACGAGAAATTCGATTTAAGAAGTTTTGTTATTCATAGAGTGGAGCATGGATTTATTTCGAAAACGTGGCTTAAGTGCGTGTTTATTTTATATATTAGACTGTGTTTTCGCGTTGATATTATACGCATATGTAGTTTATTGCGTGTCTATATAACACGCTGGTAAGATTCACCGCGTCGATTAATACGAGAAGAAGTTTTAACGCGACGAGTCATAGGCTAGAAAGTTGAATGCGCATCGAGTTGATACGCGAAGGATTTCTAGCGTGTCGAGTAAATACTCTTTAGAGATAGTACTTAATACTCTGGAGTATATTGTACGTCGATTTAATATAATTCAGGGTACGAATACAGAATTATAAGAAACTTACAAAACTACTGATTCATCAAATGACCAAGTCTATCGCTATGTTTACGAAGACTAATATAAGATATTAAGTTTACATGCCCTTTCATATACTCGTAGATATCTTTCACACAACGAAAGTGGAACGCGTAAAATGGACTATGGAGTTATGAGTTAATAGCAATGAATAAAAAATTAACGAAAATTCACTTTTTCAGGTTGTACAAGTCAGGTCATCGGGTTGTGGGCGTCGAAGGAGTCGAAAAAATCGTGCAAGAGTTTGGGGAGGAGCACAAGCTTGACTTCCGTCTCACCAAGACCGCTTATGGCAAGACTTACCAGGTAACCTCGTTTTGCTACATTCAATCTATTACTAAATGGATCACAACACTCGACAAGGTAACATTATAAATTATTGTCATGAGTACCTGTTACATAAAGTTGCGCTCTGATGGCTAAATTTGTCGAAGTAGGTTTAAATTTCTCTAATGACTAACTTGTCATAAGAAAACATGTCAATGCTCGTTAAGTTGGCGAATTTTCAGTCTATCTCTATCACTGATCATTCTAATCGTGAAATTCGANACTTCTATCAAAAAGAAGACGGCTACTGGAGGTTTAAATCAAACCGTCGACAAAGATGTCGATAAGAATTAATTGATTGTTTAGATTCATTCAAGCCATAGATTCATTCATTAAAGCCATAGATTCATTCATTCATACCATAGATTCATTCATTCAAGCCATAATTTCATTAATCAAAGCCATAGATTCATTCGTTCAAGCCATAAATTCATTAATTAAAGCCATTGATTCATTCATTCAAGTAATAGATTTATTCATTAAAGCCATAAAGTTATTCAAGTCATAGATTCATTCATTCAGGCCATAAGTTCATTAATTAAAGCCATAGATTCATTCATTCAAGCCATAGATTCATTCATTCAAGCCATAGATTCATTCATTCAAGCCATAAGTTCATTAATTAAAGCCATAGATTCATTCATTCAAGCCATAGCTACATTCATTCAAGCCATAAGTTCATTAATTAAAGCCATAGATTCATGCATTTAAGCCACAGATTCATTCATTCAAGCCACAGATTCCATCATCTAATATTCCCTATTCTGTACGCACTGCGCTGCATTGGAATGAAATAGGCAGAAAAAAATCAGGATTGTATACTAAAATCCTTTGATTGATTAATTCGAAAATTAACAGTGAATTTAAGAACAAAAAAGATGGTACATAAATTTTTTGGAATTACCTTTACTCTAACCCCTTTTTAGAATGGAGGCGTGATTCGTCTTATTTCCATCGCCTTGGTATTTATAATAGCAAATATTAATTAATATCTGCGTCATGTAGTATTGTTAGCAGACAGACAACCCTGAATGAAAATGAAACTGTACAAGATATATTTCTACTCGAAAAGAAAATCATGGTTTCCGCGGAAATAGATAAAAATAGCTTCCAAATTCACACAATTTCCGTACTCATATTTACGCAAGCGTGAATTACTTGTTTTTGGAAGAAGACCCATCGCAACGCAATTTTTTTGCATATTCATTTATTTACGATAAATGGTCTTCCAATTTTATTTAGGTACTTGTTTTATTCGCTAATTCAAAAATCAACGTCCAAAAAAATTCCAAAGTAGAAGCTCTTCTTTTAATTGATAAGGCACTGGCCCGTATGCTAAATAGGGCACTATAGCACTACGAAGTAGCACTACGCACTACAAGGCGTAGTGCCGTACTAGTGCGACAAGGAACACTACGGTTGACATGCTAAATAAGGCACTAGCACTATGAAGTAGCACTACGCACTACAAGCCATAGAGAAGTGCTTAGTGTCTGTGACGTATTTAGCATACCAACGGAACACTTCGTAGTGCATAGTGCTACTTCGTAGTGCTAGTGCCCTATTTAGCATACGAGCAACTACAAGCGTGGTTATTATAACGACTAATGAAAGTTTTCAGTAAAAAATGTTAATTAATTAGCCTAAATTAAATTCGATAATTAAGTAAATGAGTTAATAATTACGGTTATTGAATTGAATTGAGGTGCAAATGAAAATTTCTAACAATGGTTAAATCAAAACTTACTTTTTTACTGGTGAAATTTGATTTCATTTATCATTAGAATACCATAAACATATATTGATTTGATATGTTGTTTGGCTCTCTCCTTTTGAAGTTAAAATTTTCTTCAAACAAAATAACTATTTGATGATCATGGGATCAAGGTCAAGGCTTGAACATAAACTTTAGGTTTGACTTCAAAGTTGTATCAGGACTTTGAATAAAAAGCCGCTTTGTTAAGATTCATCAATTACCCCACAACTCAAACGTAAACCGGATCATTTTTTATCGCAGTACTACCGTAAGGTTACAAGCAGTACATATGTTACTGATGACAGGTGGGAATGATAGAGTATTTGTGCCTAATGTAAACTATTGAAATAAGTGCTACATAGATTGAACTCAGATATATATTTTTGATTGCTTTGAGACTCGAGAAAATTCATTCAATTGAGAACACATTGTCAACGAGGTCACGCCGAAGAAAGTAGATCTAAAACTCCAGGGCAAAAGCAAGGAAGTAGTTTCTTGTATATTCGGTTCACGCATGAATATTGTATAGTTATGTGCGAGTATAAAGAGAAACCGTATCGTGAATGAGTACATGTGTGCAGGAATATTACAATCTCAGGGAGAATCCTGCAATAGAAATGAATTTCAAATGATGCGATACATAGTAAGCAAAGCACAGTACAAGCGTACATACCGAAATCAATTAGATATATCCGTCTTGTTGGATAGATCAGATACTTCCATCCTGCTGAAGTGTATAGCAGGAGTTTAAAAAAAGACAACCAATCGAAGATGATTAAATTTAGAATCTGATATAAATTAAGTAGCACCAGGCAACATAAAAAATTAAATTTGGTCACAAGGTCACAAAACATTAAATTTGGGTCTCAAAATTAAATTTTTATTGCAGTTAGGAAGTATATTTGAAATCTGCATATTATATATTATATTTGGATACATTTGATCATTTGGATGTAGTTGATCATTTGGATGCATTTAAATTCGTCGTTGCCGAATAAAAAAACTGAATATCTAGCACATCGGCGACTTCTTTCCGTGTCAACTATAAGAGACCGACCGAAGATATAACAGAGGAAATAGATTTAACTTGGATGTTTTCAATGATGGATGTGAGGATAAATTTGATTTGTAGACTGAGGCTATAATGGGTCGAGCAATATAGCAGTACTGTTTTGCTCATTGCATAAATTCTGACAATTTTAATTACTTAAGCGCTTCTACTTCTGCTGCAAAGCATCTGGAAGCTCCATCAAATTTTAAAATCATTATTTTATTGTTATTACAAATTAGCTCCCGATTGAACGATTGTCATTTAACCATTTAACAATATATTTATTGATTACCTGAGGCCGAGAAGAACCTGACGCAGAGAAGAAAAACAGTATTTTTAAACATAAGGATAAGGAAATAATTATCATAGGATAATAATAATAAACGTTGTTGGTTAAAGGTGGAAACGAATGTAATTTTTATTTACGATCAATATTAGGCTAAATATTTGCCGATATTTCTGGTAGACTCGATCTAAAAACAGGTCCTTCGACCGGATCTTATCCAAACTGACGACGGTTTGAAATAACTACTAGACTTCTAAGTGATTCTATATGGTTTTATGCATGTAAAGTTAGAATATATATATCTACATAGCTTTATCTAGTCTTTTCTTGAACGCGTTTATACTCGGAGAGTCAACGATCGATGTAATCGGAGACATATTTCGTAAGCTTATTCAGTTTTCATCCATCATGTCTAGATCCCAAGAAGAGATGCATGGGCTCAGTTATATACAGTGCCGATGTACGGCATTTCGAGACCCGCATGATTTAAATATTCTTATATGTGTCCAGAGAGCATAAAATTGATCAAATGTTAATTGGTTGGTTTTGGGCATTATAAGATGCCATTTCAACAGGAAATCTCGATAAATGTGGCAATTAATTAAACGTGAAAGTTATATACCGGTTGCCTCCTTTGTGGCTAAGACAAACCACGTGCTAAATGTGTATAGTCTGGGATGGACGTCGCAGTTTGTTAGAATAGAATAGAATAGAATAGAAGTGTACGTCGGCGTTGAAGAAATAGGCCCATGGCCTGTTGCGAGACATGATGTAAAAATTAAAGACTTTCTTCCAACGTGCTGTATCGTTTATTTTGGAAAAGGTGAATATGTAAAGATCGAGTTGTTAATGCTAAAATAAAAGTTTTTAAGATACTCAGAGGCTAAGGAGAGGCTGGACTACGGTGTGAAGCAAGTTTATTGTTTACAGATACAGAGCTGCGTGATGAACTGAACATGAAAAAATTTATCCAACCAGGTTGATAAAAATGAGCCTATTTCGATCTTTAGTGGACGAAATCAGGAAGTAAGGATGATTGCTGCAAATAACAGGTGTTGGATCGAATAACAATGAACATTTTGATGCAAATATATGATAATAATAATAATGTGGTTCCGCTTATCTGTGTGGAATAAAACATCTTGCATCAAAAATGAATTATCAAATATTTGGTATGTAACGTTTAAATACTTGCTGTGTTTTATAGCAGGATGTCATCGGCTGAGGAAAAATAAGTACGACAATATCTTCAAACGCGCAACTGACGACTTGAAAAAAATATCGATGAAGTAAAAAATGAAATTTTCCGAGTTTGCTTGCGTGTGCATGCATTTGTTTCCGTCAACTCGAAGGGACATTCGAATGGAAAATTATAAATCTACGTATTATTTAAATTTTGCAGTATACTAGAAAATTTAGCGGAAACTGTTCTGTCTGAAATTTATTGCAGCTTTGCAGCAGCATACATTTTCTTAAAACATTATGAAAACAGATTTGTATTTTTAACTGAATTTCTTCACGCAGCCACTCAACGGTGCGACCTTCTTCTGTCATGCTTCGTGTCGCGTTGGTTCTCCGGGTTGCCGCCAGGTAGGTACGCTGCCACCACCTACACCACCTGCTACTGACTTACATACACCACTTGCTACCACCACCTACACCACCGAGCGTGACTTCATCAGAAGCAGCATGGCCACCGCTTCATCGCCGGAGGTACCACACAGATTTAAGGAAAATGCTCTCGATGGATACTTCGCTTTCATCACAACAAATATGGTCGACTACCGCCGGTCAAACTGGGCTGACAAACTTCCTGCGGATTGACTTTGGTAGTCCAGTGAAAGTTTCTGAATCGTTTTTCGCTCATAGGATGGATGAACAATACTTCAACAACGTGTTTATCCGTTTGGGGAACTCGCTGAGGGTAACCAGCAAGCCCCAGGTTGCATGCATCAACGGCAGAGCAAGTATGAGGATGACTTGACAACTGATGGACGGTTTTCAGGGGATCCTGCAACTAAACGCGTTACAAGATGTGATGGTACGATGACTGGATGTGCGTACAGTGCTCTTAGTAATGTACGAAAGGAGATGAGTCTGCGATTGTATTGTGAATGTCAGTGGTTTGTTTGAGTACCGTTGGAATATATTATTCATGCTCCTGACTTCTGCGTGCGTTCATCTAGGTAGGTAGTTATCGCTCACATTCGATTCGATTTTTCGCAAGATATTAAATTTTATGGTAATAGTATAGTATCTTAGTATAGTATCTTCGGCATTAAAGAATAGGCCTGGATAGGCCTGTCGCCGAGACGAAATAATGTCGAGACGAAATACTTTTTAGCTAATTCATTGGAACACTGCCACCCATCCCTCGTTTTTGGAGAACAGCGGTTGTATTACTTATAAATTCTGAATCTGAATTATAATATTATAAGGTCCATGCGCCCGTGAAGGATGAAAGGTAGGTAAAACGTATCCATCTTAAAAATAGTTACATGCATTGAAAATAAAAGAATGTAGGTATATGTAGCTTTATTGTGAATAGTTTTCTGAATTTTGTGGGCATCAATGGCTCCTGGAAATTTCTGGTGCAGCCTCTCGATTCAACTTTACTGCGATGGAGCGGCTGCTTCTATATCCCCCTGTAGTCGACTTTGCTACATCTGTTCAAAATATAATGATTGATATAAGATGATGAAGATAATTTGGACAATTCTTTAATTAATGGCTGCAAACAAAGGAATTTTATTTGAATATTTATATAAATATATATTATTTTGAGAATATTTGAGCGCACGTTATTTGGAGAAGTGGTTTCAACTCCATCTCACCAAATGGTCTTACCTTCACCTTAAGAAGAGGTGCCATCTGCACCTAAAGAAATGATCTCACCTTCACCTGGAGAAGAAGCCTCACCTGAACCTAACTAAAGAAGTTGCTTTACCTTCATCTAAAGAAGAGGTTTCACCTGCACCTAAACAAGTCTTCTAAACTTTATCTTAAGAAGTGGTCTCAACTTTACTTAATGAAGTGCATGGTCACACCTGCACTTAAAGGAAGTGCATGGTCTCAACTTCACTTAAAAAGTGGATCCACTTTCGCTTAAGGAAGTGGTCTCACCTTCCCCTAAAGAAGTGGTATCACCCACACCACACCTAATGAAGTGGTCTCAGTTCCACTTGAAGACGCAGTCTAACCTTCACCTAAAGCAGAGGTCTCACCTCCACCCAAAGAAGTGGTCTCACCTTCACCTAAAGAAGTGGTTTCACATTCACATAAAGAAGTAGTCTCACCTTCAGTTATGTCGGCAGCGCTGACTGTTTGGCGGTCAATAAAAGCGCGGCGAAAGAGTATCATTTAACGGTTGAGCAAAAGCACATTGGGTCAGAGGATCGCAAACGCTTGAGTCTCCCTTTGCGCACTGCTTGGTTGCGGTGTCGAAATATTCATCGGGATCACAAGTAAAAGGGCCGCTGAGAACCCCTCCATCGCCATCGCAGTAGTAATATTGCTTACAGTTCGTGGGATCTGGACAGTTGCGGGAGCAGGAATCAAGGCAAGGCGGTGGAGGAGCAGATTCACACTTTCCCTCAGAGGTCAAGTATTCATTCTCTTTACATTGTTGAGTAGCCGCCAAGGAACCTGAAACGCATAGGTAACCAGCGTTGCAGTCTGGAGTTACAATGTACCATTCCCCCGAAGCCTTCGTACAATCGATGCACAGACCGTAGGCGCAAGTTTGTGTCCCTGCCTCCGTGGCGCAGTCGACTATGTTGTCTAGAGCTCCTGCGTTGCATGCGGCAGCATAGGATGGTGAGTACGGGTCGCACATGTTACTTGTACATGCGCATGTGGTGGCAGTACTACTTGGCACGCACGTCGCTAGCCCAGGAGAAAACTCTTCGCATACCTGTAGCCGAATTAAGAATTTTAGCACAAGAGAAAAGAACGCGAAATATGTTATTAATGAAATAGTCAAATTATTGCACGGTGGTATTTCGGTCTCAACTACTGTCCACTCGGATTGGTGCTAAAGTCTAATCAGTAAAAAATATTATATTGATATATTCATATTCACCAAATAGTAGCATACTTACTTTGTAATGTAAGCATATCAAGTCGCACACTAAATAGTTCTATTGATTAGGATTCTCAATAGGAGAGATGAAACCTATTCGATGAAATTTTTAATTTGGATGAAATAAATTCTTCAGTAAATAAATTCCTCACATGAATAAAAAATTTCACGTTCAAGGAAGAATAAACTTCGGGCATGATAATTTGTGATTTCGTGGTTGGGAGATGCAAATTAGTTTGGAGTTAGTAATTTTTAAACAGAATGTTTGGATAATAATAATAAATCTTTGTTCATATCTGCATTCTGTTTCGTGACGACTCGATTTGTGAAGATTCGTTCCCATGCAAGTAGTTTACTGCGTGTCATGTATTCTATGTGAGACTGATTTTTAATTGGGTGCAGCACAATTAAGACCACTTGCTTCAAACTAATGAATTCAACAAATAAGTCTTTAATGTCAAATTAGAATGTTCACTGGCAGGGATTGCCAGGGCTCGTAATTTGAGAATGCAAAGCCCAAAGTCTATGTGTGGCGCAGAGGCCTATGTGTGGTGCAGAGGCCTATGTGTGGTGCAGAGGCCTATGTGTGGTGCAGAGGCCTATGTGTGGTGCAGAGGCCTATGTGTGGTGCAGAGGCCTATGT